>NW_024340698.1:518638-547556 GCF_902729225.1 Pteropus medius | reverse complement strand
ACATGTTAATTTTCGACTCCCTATTAGACTTCTAAGTGGTAAGGTATAGCAAGATGTAGTTAATTATATAATTCTGGAGGACAGCGAACAATCCAAGTTCAATATTTAAATTTGAGAATTATCAGTATGAATACAAGATTTAAATCCATATTATCCAATGATTTCATCAAGGGAGATGAAGTTTTGAGAATGGTGCCTTTTGTTAACAATTTAACAAAATAAAGAGAAACATCTAAGGAAAATGAGAATCACAGAACATTCACAAGGGCATTTGGTCTAATCAAGGTATATGTATAAATTTAATTCTATTACTGTATATTGCTTTGTTTTTATAGCTGTGAAAAATAAGAAACAATCACAATGCCCAACAACAGTAAATTCTGGTGGATCCATTTAATAGAATAAGATGTAATGATTAAAAATGTTGATAATGACATGTTTCATTAACATGGGTAAATGTTTATTGCATACTATTGAAAGGGAAAAAGAAGCATTCAGGGTGATTAGATTATAGGCTAAGTGGAATGATTTAGTTCTGAGGAGATTATGGAGCATCTTGAGTGTTAGACTGAGGAGTTTAAGAAAGATCTTTAATACAACAACCATTCAAGGTATATATTAATATTATAATTTTTATGATAAGCCATTTGAAGATAAGAGATATTCTAAAATATCCTCACTAGTTCTTTAGCTGAGAAATATATGTTCTTTTTTGACAAGTTCAGAGGTGTTCAGAGTGTTAAAAGTAAGAATGTGACCTCCGGTCACACTTATGGTTGATACAAACTTCTTTTAAGCCCTACATGACAGCTCTTGACAAATAATCTCATACACAGATTATTTTATCAAAAGATCTCATCCAAGTTAAGATTGACATAACAAAGATAGGGTCGATCTTTATACCAGTTGACCCTGACTCCGAATATCAGTTTATTCCCCATTTTAGAGCTCTTGGAGAAGGATCAGTAGGAAAGAATTTCATCTTTAGGGGCTCTAGCTAATGTCAAGGTTTAGAAGAGGCTGATGAATGAAGGGGCTTGGAGAGAACTCTCATTTTTCTCCTGGATATTTCAGGGAGCTCTGGGATAACTGACTCTGGTTCTGTTGCCCTATTAGGATTCAAGCTCCCTGAGGGCAGTAAAGTTTGTTATTTTGTTTATAGCTGTATTCCCTTTATCTAAAATTGTGCCAACACGATAGACTCAAAAATAGTTAGTGAATGCTTTAATATCCTTGGGAATCTGAAATAAGACAAAGGTTCAGGCAGTTTGTTCTTCTAGGTCAGTGGTTCTCAGCTCTAGCTGCACATTAAAAACTACTAAGACAATTTTAAAAGCACAGATGCCTTGGGAAACACCTACCTTTCCAATTTAGTTAAAATGGGGTAGGTTTCATGCATTAGTATTTTAAAATCTCTCCAGAAGATTCCAATGTGTATCTCGGATTGAAAATAATTGTTTTAAGCAGTCTCCAAACACTCAGGATGCTCAAAAAACTGAGATGCTAATTTTAGTCCTTTGGATTTTGGTGGTTTTCTTATGCCTCACAGGATTGGGGGGTCTGTTGCCTCCTTTGCTGGCCTTTGGTTTCAGAATTGTGTCTGGTCTTGGGCAGCTGTCAGGTGAGGCTCTTAGCCCAGAAGTCCAACTAAGTTTCACCCAGAAGGGCCAGAGTAAAAGACTAAATCTAGTTAAGAACTTAGATAGTTGAGCAGATTTGAGGGCTGTGAGGGTGCACTGACCTAACCTTGCAACCAATGAGGACCAACACGACAACGTTGTCTGCCTTGCTCGTGGGGAAAGAAGGGATTCAGAGGCCAGAAACATAACAGGGCCTGATATCTCTATTTTTTATGTACTGACATTTCCTTTACTGGGGAAAGGCAAGGTATGCATTCTTTTCATACTGCATAAATTATTATGATTATAGGACCAAGAAATAGTACACATAATCACAAATCTCTTCTGATATAAAAAATGCTCCAGACTGTCACTACATAATTTAAAGGAATGTATCAGGTTACATTTCTACTTATCCATATTCGAGAAGATATATTATCTGACAAACATAGACTAGATTATAAAATGAAACCTTCCAAAAGTCATTGCCGACATTGCAGTTCAATTCTCACCCTTTATTTCTCCAGAAAGAATGTCATAGACTAACTAAACAGATAAACATGTAGCACTTTATTTTGTTTTATTTCAACTTTCCAAATTGGACAGAAAATCACCCCAGGTTCCTTTGATTATGGATTATCCCTGTAGAATGCCCTTGATGGAAGTGTTTCACGACAAGAAAGTTATTGTGAACTGACATTTTTTGCCCTTTGAAGTAAGGATAACAGTGAAAATAATTTTTGTGAGACCTTGTGGGAATCTTACTCATTGTGACACTAGAGGAAGAAAAATCGTTTGAGGAATTATCCTTTTGAAACAAAAAGAAAACAGGCCTCTGTATTGAGATAAGTTGGACACATGTTTCTTGTTTTGTCTTGTTTTGGTTTGTTTTTTTTGCTCAATTGGACATTTCTATCATTTTTGAAAATGAGATCTTCAGTCACTTCTTTACATCTGCAACTTGAAATTCATAAACTTGGTCATCCCATACACAATTTGGTGCACTTATAGCCAAAATCAGTTAATTAAATTTGCACATTAACGTTGACCTACAAAGGCTTCAGATTAAGGCTGATTATTTAATCCCAAAGATGGAGCAGGAAGAGGCCATTTATTTGAATTTCACTTGTAGCTTGTAATGCACTATATAAAAGAGAAGAACTATTCTTAATGTTATTAATCAGTCAAGAAAGATCAACTATTATTCACATAAATATGAAAGAGAGCTACGCGTCTGTCTCACAGTGTCTGAATAAAGAAAGTTAAATAAGAAGTTGGATGATTTGTATCAGAAAGAGTTGGTGACTGTCATTCTTTGCTACTTAAGGAATTGCACATATCCTAGGAAAACCACAGCTATTATTATTATTAGGAGATCATGGCTTCCCAGAGCATTAGTAAGGGGCAAATTTGGAATCTATATATCCTAAAGGAAAAGATTAGCCTTATGTAATAGCAGACTGATCAGGTTTATAGTATCATCTGGAAAGATGTGGTCCATATTGAATTCAGTTAGGCTCTCCAATTATATTCCACATGAATTTCTTGCAAATAAAAAAAAAATGATAATAATGACCTTATTACTTTGAGTAAAAATGGGGACTAAGTTATTGGGGGACTTGGAGTCAATTTCGGTGATTATGAAGTATAGTAACCCATGAAGAATGGCCTTGATCACATTTAATGACTTTATCACATTTAGTGACCCTCACCATAAAGAACTTGAAGTTACAACCAGCAGAATTTCAGACAAAATTAAGTTATTTGGAGTTTACAACATTTTTGAAAGTACAAATGCAATTTTAAGTATCTTGAAAATAAGATAAATTGAAAAAAATGGGTCAAGTAAGATGAAATTTGGATAGGATATTTACAAAATAGCCTAAAACTGAGGTAGAAAGAGATTTCAGGGTGGAACTGAATGCTTGTAAGCAACATTTCTACTCTGAATCAAAAGACAGTGTGACACTGAGTAAAGCAAGAAGCAAATACAATGACTGAGAATGTCCTGCTTTAGTCTTAAGAGCATGAGAATATTAGATTAATTTGAGTCACTGAACTTTGCACAGGAGGTAGGAATTCTAGAGAGGGCCCAGAGAATAGTAAGATCAATTAAAAATATATAAAATAGGTCTGATGACTAAAGAGAAAGATGTGTGATTTTTAAGATGAGATTGTTAAGAGAGGATATCATTAATGCTTTTCACATATATAAAAATATTTTATTATAATGATGGTGATTATTTAATTTCCATATTCTCTGAATACTTTTATATGATCTATGATTAAACTTAGGCAACACTTATATTTTAATTTCTAGCATAGATTGTGAATTGATGTTTGATAATAATAATCAGCTATTATCTATTTGGAATTAAGCACAGAAAAATACACATTTTATGCAAAATAAATTTGCCAATCATTGGCCTCTTCCTTTTTTTCCTTCAAGCTTATTTGATGCTTCTTATCTTTAAAAAACAAAAACAAACGAGAAAGAGGAAACTTTACATGATCCTTATTATTATGTATTTATTTTTCAAACTCCTTTAGTACTTACTAACTTAATTTTAAATTAATACATTACATTTTGTCTTATTTTTCTACCTCCCACAGATAATTTAACACTTATTAAATCAGCATGTAGCACTATCATTCATAAAACTTTCTCACTCATTCAGTCATCTGACAAGATTATATTGAGTTTTTAGTGTGTGCTGGATACTGCGCTGGCACTGAAGACACAGTCGAGAACAAGACAGATAGAGCCTTATATATAATCTTAGGCAGAGAGACACAAACCCTTATAGTTAAGTAATGTAAATAGGCAATACTCAAATATCAAACAAAAAAATAGACAAACGCAATGCCTCAAAGTACTGTGAAGTTCTCTGGAACTATACAACAGATGACCTAACTTTTGGGTATGTAAATTCAATGTTTTCTATGTAGAGTGTCTTTTATATCAACTAGATAGTACATTTGTAAAAGAAAAAAATGTCCAAGTTTGTTTTAAAGAACTCACAATATTAAGCACAGTTATAAGTATACAGGTATGTAATAAGTACCAATTGATTAAATGTTTTATAAAACTGATCTGATATTATTGGCCATGACACATCAATATGAAAATTATATTGGGTATTCAGGTTCTGTTATAACATGTAAGAAGTGTAGAATTGGCCACTCTGTTCTAACACAAGCAAAAAGCTGAGCAAACTGAAAAAACAACTCTTTGTAGATCCATAAGAGAAGTGAGGGACCACCCTCTGCCCCCAAAATTGGAGAGACTGACAAGTGAAAACAGAGAATCACAACTTCCCAGTGTAGAAACCAATGAACAATAATAATAAAAAAAACTCTGAGTGAATAAGTACTGGGTACTTTATGTCTGACTATCAAGAAAAGAATTACAAGAAATACTATAAGGTAAAAAAAAAAAACTTTTTGAAGACGGCAAGCATTAGAACCTCACTCAGATATGGCAGGAATGTTGAAATCATCAGACCAGGAATTTAAAAGTATTAATATGCTACGGGCTGTAATGGATAAAGTAGACAGCATACAAAAACAGATGGGCAATGAAGCAGAGAGATGGAAATTCTAAGAAAGAACCTAAAAAAAAATGCTAGAGATCAAAAAACACTGTAACAGAAATGAAGGATGCCTTTGATTGGTTTATTAGTAGACTAGACATGACAAGGAGAAAAAAAAATATTTGAACTTGAGGCTATCTCAATAGAAACTTCCAAACTAAAAAGCAAAGAGAACAAGGACTGAAAAAAAAAACCAAAACCAAATTATCCAAGAATTATAGGAGAACAATAAAAGATGTAATGGAAATATCAGAAGGAAAAGAAAGAATTGGAACAGAAGAAATATTTGAAACATGAATGACTCAGAATTTCCCCAAATTAATGTCAGACACCAAACCACATATCTAGGAAGATCAGAGAACACCAAATAGAATAAATTTATAAAAATAACACCTAGTAAAATCAATACGTAGAAGCAAACACAGGGAGACCGCCAAAATTGAGAGACAGGAAACATGTCTCAAATGAAAGAAAGGAACACAGCTCCAGAAAAAGAACTAAACAAAATGGAGACAAATAATGTACCAGATACAGAGTTTAAAACATTGGTTATAAGGATGCTCAATGAACTGAGGGAAAGAGAAGATGAACTCAGTGAGAACTTTTACAAAGAGATAGAAAACATACAAATGAAGATAGAAAACGTAACAAAGAACTAGTCAGAAATGAATATAATAACTGAAATGAAAATATCTAAGGAGGTTAGATGAAGCATAAAGGAGAAGGTAGAAGAAAACGTTCAATCAGAACAGCAACAAGAAAAAAAGTTTTAAATGAGAATGGTTTAAGGGGCCTCAGGGACAACATCAGGTATACCAACATTCGAATCATAGGGGTACCAGAAGGAAAAAGAGAGAGGAAGAAATTGAAAATCAATTTGAAGAAATAATGATGGAAAATTCCCCTAACCTGGCAAAGGGTGGCTGAATGAATAAGAATACAGTTCCCTTATAAATATTGCCTACAACGGACTCTCTTTCGATTGAAAAGCACACACAGACTGAAAGGAATAAAGAAAGATATTTCATGAAAATGAAAAATAAAGTTAAAAAAACCTGGCGTAGCCATAATTATACTGCACAAAATAGATTTTAAAATAAAGACTCTAACAAGAGACGAAGAAGGCCTCAGTAATTTCACTTCTGGGTATTTATCCAAATAAATCTCAAACACTAATCCAAAAGGACATATGCATTTATATGTTTATTGTAGCATTATTTACAACAGCCAAGATATGGAAACAACCGGAAGTGGGACATGTATACAATGGAATATTACTCAACTGTAAAAAAGAATGAAATCTTGTCATCTGCAGCAACATGGGTGAAGCTAGAGGGTATTATGCTAAATGAAATGTCAGACAGAGAAAGACAAATGCCATATAATTTCACTTATATGTAGAATCTAAAAAATAAAGTAAATGAACAAACAATGCAGAAACAAACTAATAGATACAGAGAACATTTTGATGGTTGCCAGATGGGAAGGGGAATTAAGGAGTGCGTGAAAAAGGAGGAGAGATTAAGATGTACAAATTGGTAGTTACATAATAGTCATGGGGATGTAACGTAGAGCATAGGGAATATAGTCAATAATATTGTAATAACTATGTATGGTGTCAGAGGGGTACTAGATTTATTAGGATGATCACTCTGTAAGCTATATAAATTTCTAATCACTGTTGTACCTTAAACTAATATACTGCTGTATATCAACCATAATTGAAATATAAAAAATAAAAAATATATATATTTTTAAAAACTTTACCTATATAGAAGAGCAAAGATAAAAATTATATTCTATTTCTCCTCAGAAACCATGTAAGCAAGAGGAGAATGGGATGCCATTTTTAATTTTTAATTCCATTAACATAGAATTCTGTACTCTTCAAAATTCTCCTTCAAAAGTGAAGGAGAAATGAAAACTTTCTCAGACAAACAAAAACTAAGAGAATGTGTTGTCAGTAAGACCTGACTTGTAAGAAATGTTTAAAGAAGTTCTTTAGAGAGAAGAATAATAATATAGATCACAGATTCAGATCTACATGAAGAAAGGAAGAGTATTGGAGAAAAAATAAGTGAATTCAAAATATAAATGTGTGTGTTATGAGTAAAATGAATGACAACAATCATACAAGGAATGGAAGAAAGGAATTATAATTATTTTGTTATTATAAGATACTAGCAATACCTGTGAAGAGGCATAATGTTATTTGAAAGTGGACTCAGATTAGTTGTAAATGTATATTTTAAACTCTAGGCCTACCACTAAGAGAAGTATAACTGAAATACTAAGAGAGAGGTATACTAAGGAGAGAAAATGGAAATATATAAAATACTCAATTAAATCACAACGAACAGAAAAAGAGTCGAAGACAAATATAGTAACAAAAGAAAAGGACGACAAATAGATAACAGTAACATATGCGGAAAATATTAGTCCAACAAATTAAATAATCACATATGATGTCAATAGTATAAATACACCAATTAAAAGACAGATATTTTCAGAATGAATCAAAAAACAAAACATATTTTATGTTGTCTACAAGAAATCCACTTTAAATATAAAACACATATAGATTAAAAGTAAAAGGATGAAGAAAAAGAAAAGCAAATTTAATTCAAACTAAGCAGAACAAAAGAAATAATAAAAAAGCAGATATTAACAAAATTGAAAACAAGAAATCAATAGAAAGTATCGACAAAATCAAAGAATGATTCTTTGAAAAGATTAATAAAATTGATAAGCCTCTATCTGCACCAGGATAAAAGGAGAGGACACAAATTATTAATACGAGAAAGAAAGACAGGACAGACATTAAAGAGCCCTTGGATGTCGAAAGAATAATACATGAATACTAAGAACAACACTTTACCAACAAATGTGATAAGCTAGAAGAAATGGGCACATTTCTTGAAATACATCCACCAAAACTCACAGCAGAAGAAATATCTGAATAAGCCTGTATCTAGTAAATAAATTAAATCAATAACTTTCCAAAAGGAAAAAGCATCCTGCCCAGTGATTGTGAATTTTACTAAACATTTAAGAAAGAATGTTTGCTAATTCTTGTGAAAGTACTATGTGTGATACTATAAAGAAGGATGCACATCGTTATACATTTCTTACAACCTATAGAATGTGCAACACCAAAGTGAGCCCTTATGTAAACTGTGGACATTTAGTGATAATGATGCGTCAATATATGATCATCAGTTTTAACTAATGTACCATTTTGGTGGAGGATGTTGAAAATGAGGGAGGCTATGCATGTGGTGGGGCAGGAGGTATATAAGAAATCTCTGTATCTTCTGCTCAAATGCTGTAAACCTAAAGCAACTATTTAAATAAAGTCTATTAATCAAGAAAAATGAAAAATTTATATGGTAGATCCTTGGTATCTATGGATTGCATATTCATGATTTTCACTATGTATTAGTTCTTTGTTAATGTTTTGAGGCAGATTCTGATTCATTTTTACGATAGGTATTATATGCAACAGTTAATTTCTTAGTGAGCAATCCAGTGACCTATTAACCCATATATTCTAGTGTTGCTATTTTCATTATCCATATGACTAGTCACTCTCATCAAGTAATCTAAAGGAATATATACTATTTGTTTGTATAAACCTGATAGTTGCCATTCTTTTGGTAAGATCAATGCCCTCATCAAGTTTTTGGGCAAATTCCTGTAGCTGGTTGTAATTTTATGGTATTTTGATCATGATTCCCTACTTCTACCTATTTCTTATTCTGTGTTATGAATCTTTTAGTTTTTAGTCCAAATTGGAGTTGCCTCAAACATGAGCTCTAACCTATTCTCTTTGCTTACCCCTTCCAAAACAATCACCAACACAGGATTGTTGTGTATAGAGCAATTAATGATTGTTGGCATGTAATGAATAAAATGTTACATTATTTGATCAAATGGCAAACAACTTGATATTTCACATTAGAAGTTACTATTATTAAAAAACATTTTGGATATTCAACCACTAACTAATTCTCACAGAGCACGCTAGACCACGCTGACATTTCACAAACTTATTTTTATTCTCTCATCTCTTAATTCTCTCCACAAAAGGCTGGGCAATTGTTTTCTCCTAATCCTAAAATTTAACTCAGTTCTTGGCTTACCTTCATATATAAAATCTATTAGTGTTCTTAGCTAAACAAAAGAGCCATCCTTACTTTAGAGACATTATTTAAACAAGATCTATTCTCTCTAGAAGGTAGTTGTGATTTTAAATAATGATTTTTTTTCTTCTTTACATTTATGCGGGAGAAAGATAAAAGGTTTCTGAAGGGAAAGCCAAATGTTGGTGCTACAGATCTCAAATAATTGTTGTTCTTAACCTGAACATAGATTTTTTTTTGTTGTTTTTAATTAAGAAGTAAAACGTCAAATTTCTTTAGTGGTCTGATTTGTCACATAGTGTCCCTCATACACTCCATATAGATTTTTTTTAAAAAGCAGTTTGTGAATCCATGTCATCAAAAGTTAAGTTTAGTGCAAAAACTCACTTTAGTCCTGTACATATTAAATCTTTTACAGTCCGAAGTGACTATTTATATTTTTCATTTATATACAACGTTACTTCGTGATGGACATTATATTATATTGAAATTAATCAGTTTTGTGATTCAAGAAAAATCTCAGTATATATCTTTTATAAAGGTCAAAAATTAGCTGACAACTGAGGTTTAATTCATTCACAAACATTTATTGACTGCTATTTCCCAAGCACCTTGATGTAGTTAACATATTTTACTGAAATCACAAAATATCTGTTGCAGGCCTATATTTACCATTTGCTTACTATGTGCCCTTTATGAAATTATGTAACTCTTCCAATTCCCTCATTCACTGTGCATGATTTTAAAAAAATATATAAGTTTACAAAAATGAGAGTAATTTAAGTAGGGTTAACTACTGTCATTTATATAACTATACAAACCAAAAATAATTTTGCTTGAGCAGGAAAAGAAAGAAGGAACAGGTCAAGTTTTATGAATTTTTACAGAAAGTATAAGTTCTATAATATAAGTTTTTAAAATACTTAAGTTTTAACTGATTTTATAAATGACATTTGAAAGCATCTGGAACTTCTAGTTCTAATTTATAATAAGTTATAAATAATTAAGTCATAATATTTTGTCTTTTAAATAATTGACCCCATTATAGTAGACATTAGTGGAAAAGAAACATCATGTACTAAAATGTGTGTGAACACTATAGCCATACAATCATATAAGGATCACCATTCAGTGCCTCTACGAAGTTTAATTGGTTAAAGTTTAATGTGGTCAGTAGAGTATCATACCAATGTTAATTTTCTGGTTTCCATAAGTTTACTATGATTGCACAATATGTTAACATTGGGAGAAACTAGAAGAGTATGATAACTCTCTGAATAATATGGGAATATTTTGTGTACGATTTTACAAGTATTCTGTGTCTAAAATTATTTCAAAATAAGGTACTAGACTAATCAGGAAGGATCACTTTGTAAATTATATAAATGTCTAACCACTATGCTGTACACCTGAAACTAATATAAAATAATATTGAATGTCAACTGTAATTGAAAATAAATAAATTAAAAAATAAAATGTCACCCCTTTCCTCCAAAAATAAAGAAAGAAAGAAAAAGAAACCAGACCTGCCAACACCGTCATGTTGGCTTCTAGCCTCCAGAACTGTGTGAGAATAAATTTCTGTCGTTTAAGACAAAAAATAAAAAATAAAAATAAAATTATTTCAAAATAAAAAAAGTAAATGGAAAATAGAAGACATTTGGAAAATAATTGGAGAGATCAGAATATAGAATAGGCATTATGAAGAGAATATAGAATATAGAATATAGAATAAGCATTATATGATATTTAAAAATTAGTGTTAATTTTTTAGGAGTTATTATAATATTTGATAATGTCGAAGAATGTCCTTACTTTTAGGATCTGTGTGCTGAAATATTTAGGCATAAATATCATAAATAAATCTGCTATTTGTTTTGAAATAGATCAGTAAAATACATAGCGTATGTGTACACATGTAATATACACACTTATAATGTAGATGTAGTAAACTGATAATTATCACTGAATCTACATGATGGGAATATGAATGCTCATTGTATTAGTCTTATAATATTCCCACAGCCATAGGTTTGGAATATTTTAAAACTAAATGTTTAAAAAATTCACAAGCTCCTCTTCAGTACTAAAGTACTAATTTTATTTTTATTCAGATACTCATTATATCTTATTGCCACAATATCCTGGTTCTGTGGCTTGTAACTAGAGGGGCCAGAATATAACTGATTTCATTATTTTACCCTCTTATACTGAATCTTGTCTACCACTTTGACTGATTACTTGGTGACCAACTTATCACGGCTTGATCGGGTCGACTACTTGGAGTTGGCTCAATTTAGAGCAATTCCACCACAGAGAATCTTGATTATTGCTGTAATGCTCATATTCCCAGTTAGTAATTTTTCCTGCATTCTGTCTATGCATGACTGGATTTAATCAGATTCATTACCTTGAGAAGTTTCATAATGGAATTCCCTAGAAGATAGGTAGAAAATTTTAAAAATAATTTTCAATTTATTGTTAAAAATCTCTAGTGAAGGAATCTCCCATGACAAGTCTCTTTCACTCAATAAGTTCATCATTCTTTTAAGTCTCTTTTACTTCTTCTCATTTTATTTTTGATGTATTAGGAAAAAAAAGATTTATTTCTTCTTGATAATTCAGACTATATGAGAAGACTGTTATTAAATTTTCCCTTCTACTGTCTTTTTTGTTTAAGAATCCCATTCCTTTAATCTTTGATGAAAGCTACTATTTTTCAAATCTTTAATAGATTTTACTGTAAAATTTTCCAACTCCAGCATGACTTTTTGCTATTTTCTGAATATATGAATAGACAATATTTTTGGTATGTGTCAAAATCATCCTGAAATTCAGTACTTGTAGGAAAACAACATCAGATTAAAAATTTGGATCAAACCCCAGGCCTTCAACTCCTCTAAAAATTAAATGCAATTCTGCTAAACTCCCACAAAAGTCAGAGATTTGCCTCAAGTCTTCCACCTTGCTTAAATGTTCTCACTTTGAATTATGGTTAAATAATATCGTAAATAGAGAACTGCCTTAGAAAATATTTTAATGCTTTCTTTTGTTTAGTTGATTTTGCTAGTTTTTAAGCTTCATATGGACATATGTGGACCTCTCTTTAATTTTTGCAGTCTACTTGAAGTGTTTTTTTTTTTTTTAAAGATCATGCTGATGACATCTTCATGGGGAAAAGCAAAAGGATTTAATATCCAATAGAGGGTCAAAATTTGTTCATTTTCTCTTTATACTGTTTGAAACAAGTTAGCTATCTTTTTTAACCTGAGAGACTACTTGAAGACTGCTCTGTTGTATATCTTGGTGTTCAAAATTTGAAAGACCTCACATATATAGGAAATTTGCAGAGTTAGTATTATGTTTTACAAACATTGTTAATTAAATCATCTTTGTTAATCTACTCAAGTATGTCTGAAAATCATCTCAGTCAGAATTCAAAATGTTCTAAAACTGTCATCTTAAATGATGTAATTCATAATAATATAGCCTGATAGAAATAATGTAGACCTTATTATAAATTCAAATTCTATTAATATCAGAATGTATGGTAGTTTCTACGAAATACTTCTTTGTAGCCTACTCATTCCAACAAAAATTTAATTTTAACTCTTGCATCTTGTTACACATGATTTTTTAAAACACATGGCTCCAGGAGTTTTTTTATTAGATTAAAATGGAGCAGTAAAATACATAGTGTATGTGTATACATGTAATATACACACTTATAATGTAGATGTAGCAAACTGATGGAGCACACTGATAAAATAATGTTGTTGCAAACTATTATTACTATTAAAATATTTTTAAATAAGTTTATGCATTTGATTTAGTGAAAATGTGTCATTGGAATTACTTTGTATTTTAATTAGATCACAAGCAAACCGCAGTTATCTTAATTTGTCAAGTTTTACATCTGGGAAAAGAACATAGTGGTGAATTCCAAGCCAATGATAATGCTAGAAATGGATATAGCCCAATTATGATATCTGGTCCAAGTCTTAACTCGCTGAAGAAATATGGAAGGATGTGGTATATTTTGAAAAGTTCAGCATTAGATAAAGGAAGTTTTCCTTTAAGGTCAACTACTACAGAGGTTCCTTCTAGCCATGAAGAATTGTGACCTAAAGTTAGTCTGGCTTTGCTCATGAGCATTAATCTGAATATAGACTTCTTTTGTTCTTGAGTCGGTCTTCCCCCATCTCACCGAGACTTTAGCTGACATATACAAGTTGGAAAAGGAAAGGAGAAGATTAATTGAATGCCATCATTAACCTAAACGCATGAAAAATTACAATGTACTTCAAGGTGTGAGCAACCAAGAGATCTGAAACTAACTAATCAACACTTGGAGTACTTACAGAAAATTTATGTGGAAAACATAAATATACTAGAAGGCCAAACTGTGCAAGGCTATAATGGAAGCTATAGCCAATGGTCTTGAGTCATCACTGGACTACATTGTATCCTTTTAAGAATACATATGGGGAAAAGTCTGACTTCCTCAGAAATGATGGCACATATCATGGGCAAAAGATCCAATTTCATACATATTTTATTGTGCTATATAGAAGTAAAAAGGCAAATTGTATTTCAGGGCTGGCTAGAAACTGCTATAGATTATGTGGTAGGCAGAATTCTACATTGGCTCTTAATTTTTCCCTCTCCTTGGTATACACACATATTATCTCAGTTATTCAATCAAACACTAAATAGTTGGCTTTAAGTCAGGGAGATTCAAAATGTGAGAGAGAGTATAACAAGGAACTGCAGGTAGCTTCTAGATGCTTAGAGAAACCTCCAGCCAACATTCAGCAAAAAAATGGAGAAGAAAAAGAAAATGAGGGCCTCAGTTGTAATTGCAAGAAACTGTATTCTTCCAACAACATGAAAGCTGGGAAGTGGATTCTTTCCTAGAATCTCCAGATATGAGCCTGGCCTGGCTACCACCTTAAGTGTGAAATCTAGAGCAAAAGACCTAGCCAGGCTCTCCTGGACTTGAGACCTATAGAATTGTGAGATAATAAATGGATATTATTTTAAGCTATTAAGTTAGTAATAATTTGTTATGAATCAATAGAAAATTAACATAGATAATTATAGAAATTATTTTAGATTATGTGCGTGAAGTGTAGTATAACATAATGTCTCATAATTTATGCAAGAATACTAAGAGTGGTGATAGTGGTTGTTATCATTGCTTTTGGTATAGGTGTAGTGACTCTGATGATGAGGTATCTCATTAGATGATGAGATCATACACTCTTATTCATTCATTGTTTCAGTCTGCATATTATAATCTGGAATTGTTAAATTATATATGGAGCCCTGGCATAAATGTTTTTAAAGTCTTCTGTTGCTGTTGTATATCAAATATATTTTGTATGTTCAGATACTCTTAGCTCCCCTGTCTTGAGGGATCTTGATCACTTGTTTTGTCCTAGTTGCAGTGACCAAATTGGTTGGTTTATGACCAGGTGCCACCATTGCCACCAGCTTCAATGTAGGCACAACTTGATAGCACATCACTTAATGACAGCATTATATGTTGCTCACCTCTTCCCCAAGAGCTACTGAGAAGTGAGACACTTAGACCTGCTTGGTACCTGCAAACACTTTGAAAAATGAGAGACAGAAGTTTGGTAGATATATTCTCCTTCCTTTCTACAAGCCAGACTGCCCCAAGATACATCATTTGATGTATTGTCTCAGAAAATAGTCTCACAGAATCAAGTAAACAGTGCTTGTTATATCAAGCAGTAGCTGGCTTGGTAATGCCCATTTGTATTTGATTTTTCTCTTTTTTCCGTTGTTCACCATTTCTCACATTCTTGCTACCCATAGAATAATGGTCACATAACATACAATAACACATTAGCTTTTGCCTGAGGTTCTGTCTTCTGGGGAACTCATGCTAAAACATGAAAGCCATGTATGGATTATGTCATCTACTTTAGTAATTGAGGTGGAGCTAGCTTTGCCCACAAAGCTTGGGCTTTCTCATTTATTCAGCAGAAGGTATCCAGCCTTCTCTTTTTTAAAAGTTACCATGAGCCTAGATTTATATATTAAAATTTGCATAAAAGAGAATTTTCCTCAATTGATTATATCATAGTTTCTTCCCTTTAGAATATTTTATCTGTCAGAGTCATTGGGTTGTGCCTTGGCTAAAATTCTGACTGGGTATTTTTCCTCTCTACTTTGTCTTGGCATCACTCTAAATGTGGCTAGCAGCCTACTCTGCCTTCTCACTACAGGATTGTCATCAGAATTAAATGAGGTAATGCATGTAAGTATGCTTTTAGATAATGCTATTCTGTAATGTTTGTGTTACTGTGATTTTTAAATTCAGATTGGACATTCGAGTGGGCTACATGATACCTCCAGAAACCAGTGTTAAGCAATTCTCGGGTTTTAGAATTGTAAGCTTTGTATCTTTATAGACCTTTAGGACACAAATATACCCTCTTCACATGAACATTTTTTAAAAAGATGTTTCTCCTAGTCAGCTCAGGCAATGGCTCCGGGTTCCTTTTTCCATTCTTAACTATACACCCAAAGTTCATATGTTACCTTAGTGTTTATTCTTGATGCTGCACATTCAATGGGTTTGGACAAATGTGTAATGAGATGTATTCACCTTTATAATATTATACAGAATAATTTCACTGCCCTAAAAATCCTCTGCGCTCTGCTTATTCACTCTTTTTGTCTTCATAGTTTTGCCTTTTTCAGAATATCTTATAGTTGAAATTATAAAGTATGTAGATTTTTCAAATGACCTCTTTCATTTAGTAATATGTATTCAAGACTGCTCCATGTCTTTTCATAGCCTGATAGCTCATTTCTTTTCAGTGCTTAATAATATTCCATCGCCTGGATGTATCACAACTTATTTATCCATTCACTTACTAAAGGACATCTTAGTTGCTTCCATGTTTTGGCAATTATGAAAGCAGCTGCTATAAACATCTACGTGCAGGTTTTTGTGTGGATATGTTTTCAGATTCTTTGAGTGAATATCGAGGAGTATAATTGCTGGAATATATGGTAAAATATGTTTAGTTTTCTAAGAAACTGCCAAACTGGGTAGGGACATCCTCAAGATGGTAGAATAAACTACATTCCTCCTCACAGAAAGGCCAGCTAGCAGCTATCCATAGACAAGATGCCTTTGTGAAAATCCCAGAACCTGGGGGTGATGCTGAAGACACAGAAAAAATGCGTTACAGAACAAAGTTTTATTTTGGCCACAATGCCTCTCCCCAAGGTCATCATAGCACCATAAGAGGGTCTCTCTGGGCCTATGGTTTCTCAAGTAGGTAAAAGAGAGCCCAAGACATACATCCAGCTTTCTCAATGTTATGAGACACTTCCCCAGAGACCACTCTGGTCTCACCTCATGAGTATCACTGGGAGAATCAGTGGGGCCAGACTTTTGAGGATTGGCTAGAAACAGAAATGGGGTTGAGACTCACAGCAACCAGCACACTGATCTTGGCAGACAGTATTCCTACTGGTGACAGCACTTCAGTAGATATATTAGCCAGGAGCTCTTCCCATTTGCAGAGTCAAGCCAATGGCCCTGTCTTGCCAGGGAGCTTAGTTGGCAGTTCTACCTGATTTGGGTCTCCAGGCAATGAGCTGAATTGGCTTGGAGCCTATTCTATGGCCCTACCCAGATAGAGAGGCAAGTCAGTAGCTCTTCTCAGCTGCTGAGCATAGTAGCCTCCTTCCCTGCCTAATCAGGAACTCTGGGCAGAGAACTCTGACACCTTTGGAGTCTATACTAACTCCCGCCCAGGCAGGGAAGCAAGTCAGCTGTCCCACCTAACTGCTAAGCACAGCCTCCAGTATCACCTGAACAGAAAGCCTAGCCAGAGAATGCAGATAACTGTGAAATCCATCTGAGCAGAAAAGCAGCTCTGTTCAATTGATGAGCATATCTTCTAGGCTGCCCAACCAGGAAGCCTGAACAGATACCCCTACACAGCCATGGAAAACATCCTATATCCTACCCAGGCAGGAAGTCAAGCCAGCAGCCCACCCAACTGCTGAGCATAGCCTCCAAATCTGACTGAACAGGAAAGCAAGTCAGTGTCACTGGGGCAGCCTTAGAGTCCAGCCTATGACTCCACCTGGGCAGGGAGCCAATCTAGCAGCCCTACCCAACTATGGAGCATACCCTCTATCCACATCTAATTAGAGAGCCTGAGCAGTGACTATGTGCAGCCTTAGATACTAGCATATGGTATCCTCTATCTACAGAGCCCAGTCTGTAGCCCTGCTCACCAGTAGAGTGCGATCTATAGCCCTGCCTGATTGGTGAGCACAGCCTAGTCCAGGCAGAGAGCCCAGCTAGCAATCCTGCCCAATTGCAGAAGATAGCCTGTGGCCCCACCTGACAATGGGGCCCAGATAGTGACCCCTTCTGACTGCAGAGCACAGCCTCCAACCCCATTCAACTACAGAGTACAGCTGGTAGGCACACACATTCAGGTAACCTAGCACACAGCCTATGGTCCCACCCAACTTTGGGGCACAGACTGCAGCACAGCCTGATAGTAGAGCACAATCTGAGTCCTCATCTATTTGTGAAGAATAATATGAACAATTATATGTCAAGAAATTGGAAAACTTAGAATAAATAGTTAAATTCCTGGAGACGTGCAACCTACCAAGACTAAATCATAAAGAAATAGAAAACCTAAGCAGACCAATAATGAGTAAGGAGATTGGATCAGTAATTGAAAACTTCTCAACAAGGAAAACCCAGGTCCAAATGGCTTCACTGGTAAATTCTACCAAATATTTAAAGAAGAATAAATTCCAGTCCTCCTCAAACTCTTCCAAATAACTGAAGAGGAAGGAATAATCCTAAATTGGTTTAGGAGGCCAGCAATACCTTGATGCCAAAGATAGATAAGGACACCACAAGAGAAGAAAATTGCAAGCAAATATCCCTGATAAATATAGATATAAAAATTCTCAACAAAATAGTAGCAAAACAAATTCAACCGCACATTAAAAAGATCACATACACAATGATCTGGTGGGATTTATCCCTGGAATACAAGGTTGATTCAACATACACAAATAAATAAATGCAATATACCACATTAAGAGAATGAAAGACAAAAATCATATGAACATCTCAATAGATGTAGGAAAACATTTAACAAAATTCAACATCCTTTCATGATAAAAACTCTCAACAAATCAGGGATAGAAGGAACATACCTCAATGTAATAAAGGTCATATACTCATGGTTTGCATTGTGGATGTCCAGTTGTTAGAGCATTATTTGTTGAAAAGACTATCTTTTTTCTATCTCTGTCCTTTTCAGTGTCCATGTGCTCTTGGATTTATCTCAGGCCCTCCTCTCTTCTCAGATGGTATAATTTCCCTTTGTTATTCATTTATATATATATTTTTTACTTTAATTTACCATCTGGCCAAGACTACTAGTAGCCCCACAATATTTATTCTTCTCTTCTTTCTCCATAATTGAACCCCAACATTTAGGTGGGATCATGGTCACCCAGATTAAGGACTGCATTTCTGGATTCCTTGCAGAGATATGTGGCATGAGACCATGTTCTGGCCAAAAAGCCATAAGCAGTACTGATGTGCTTGTGTTGCCTCAGATATGTCTTTAAAGGGAGAAGACGTGGTTAACGACTTCCTTCATCCTGGTGCTTAGAAGATGATTGGTTAAATGAACCTTATGTCAAATATAAAAATGAGGTCCATCCCAAAGGGGTGGTGAAAGAGAGAACTGATAGCTCTCTGGATTCAAGATAACTGGGAGACCTCCACATCAACCTTAGACTGCCAGCTGCCATCCTTCAGTGAGGAAGAGAAATGATTTTCTTGAATCACTGTTATTGAGCAGTTATGTTGCATGAAGCTGAATCTGTTTTCCATGTTTGACACTCCCAAATCTAGTCATCTCTCTTCAGCTCCAGATCCCAATACTAAATTGCTTAAGAATTGGCACCATTTGAACATCTGACAGGTACCTCACATTCAACTAAGTTCATTATCACCCCCCATCCCAAAACAAAAACGGAAATCCATGTTTTTTCCTCCAAGGTTTTGTGTATTTTGTCACCATCCTCTTAGTTACTGAATCAAGAAATCTGGAAATAAATCTTGGCTTCTTCCTCTCTGTGATTGTCATGATTTTCTTGAACTTTTCATTGCCCATGTGTGAGTGAATACACACACATACATCTAGTAAGATGTGATCTTATGAAATTTCTTGAATCACTTTACTTCTGTTTGTCTTCATTCTAGTGCAGATCTTGAGTCTTTTACTGCTACCTACCTGCATCAGTTCTTACCCCTCTCTAAACCTTTGCCCCTGAGCAGACAGATGTTATTCCCACAGTCCAAGTCTGATCTTGACATTCACATGGTCATAACCACTCTAATTCCTCCCTTTACCCTCAGAATGAAATCTAAACTCATTAGTATGGCATTCAAATAATGCGTCAATATGTCCCTTGCTTATTTCTACAGCAGAGATTTTTCTAACTATGACTGAAACTCATTAGGAGGGTCAAGAAATCAATTTATCTGATCGTGGCCGGCATCTTCTTTTAAATGAATAAGAGTGGAATAGAATCCAGTAGAAAATATTAGAGTTAATCACATAGTAAGTGTATTTCATGAAACATTTGTTTTAGCTATATATGTGTACTCCTGGGTCATGATAGAAAATGTGTTTCTTTTTTTTAACAGCTTTATTGAGGGGTAACTGATGTACAGAAAACTGCTCATATTTAATGTATACAATTTGATGACTTTCAACATACACATGCATCCGCAAAACTATCACCACAAATAAGGTGATAAACTGATATATCACCTCAAAAGTTTCCTCCTGCTTCCCCTTTTTCTGTGGTAAGAACACTTTACTTAAGATCTATCCTCTTAAAGTTTTCACTGTACAATATATTATTCTTAACTCTAGGTACTGTGTTTTACAGTAGATCTCTAGAACTTATTCATCTTGCATAATTTAAACTTTATATCTGTTGAACAACGACTCCTCATTTAAAGTCTCTGGTTCTATGATTTGTGCTATTTTAGATACCTCATATAAGTAGTATGATGCAGTATTTATTCTTTTGTCATGGATATATTTCACTTAGCATAATGTCCTCTATGTTCATCCATGTTGTTTTATATAGCGGAGTTTCCTTTTTTGTTAAGGATGAATAATATTTCATTTTATGTATTTACCATTTTCTTTACTCATTTATCTGTCGATGAACATTTAGATTGTTGACATATCTTGACTATTGTAAATTATACTCCAATAACCATGGGAATGTGGGCATTTCTTTGAGATCCTGATTTTAATTCTTTTAGACGTATATTCAGATGTGAAATTGCTGAATCATATGGTAGTTCCTGTTTTTGAAGACCTGCCATTCTGTTTTCCATAGTTGCTGTAGGTCACAGTGAGAAGATTTTGAAAGCTGTTGCTTTATAGTATCATCACATACCATTCTTTTTCTTGCTCTGCTTCCTACAGCCTTTTGAATTTCTTTCAATTCTGTCAAAAGTGTCACACGTTCTCTTTTGCGCATGAGCTATTTGATCCTCTGTGTGTGTCCATGTGTGCGTGAGCACAAACATAAACAAATATTAATATTGACTATCTCTGAGGAATGGAATTGAATGTGCATATTTCTTGTTATGATCTTTTCTATGTTTTTCAACATTTTAATACCGATCTTGTATAACTTTTATAATCAGAACAAAGTACAAAAATACATTTTAAATAAATAAGCTTATAGTGTAAATGAAAAGAACAGGTAAAGTACAATAATTAAAAAAAATAAGTATTAAGTGTCACCTTATTGTTCACAAGGGATGAGAAATGAACAGGCTGGAGAAGTGACTAGTGAGCTTGCCTAAAAGGAAGTGTAGGAAACTGATCAGTTAGACAAAAGGAGGGAGGGCACTTCATACAGAAGGAATACCATATGCAAGGCACAGAAATCTGAAATCATGTATTGATAATGGCTTGTAATTTGCTATGACTGGAGGGTATACTTTGTGGTGGATGTAGAACATCATGGGAAATGCAGATGGAAGGGCACAACTGGGTCAAATTTTACTTTACCCTGAAAGCAATAAGGAGCCACACAATATTCATAAGCAGGAACACAGATGACCAGATCAGGGTTTGGAAATGGTAACTCTGGCAGGAATGTGGAGGTTGAAAAAGCTCTAGAAGAGGAGCAAATGGCATAGCTGGCCTCATTTTCCCTTGGCATCTGCCTCTGACTTCATCTGTTGAGAGCCCATGTTGTTATAGAGCTCAGGACTTCCTGTGAACCCCAATCCTGGGGGCATTTACTGGGCTGTGAATCTGCAGGTGTGCTCTGTGCCTGGAGCCAGCCTCAGGTAGGTAGAGCTTCCATCACTCAGAACTGAATATAATTGGTCCCTGTGGGACCTTGATGGCAGCCACTTGGGGGTATATATGGAAGGTGGGAAGGGGGATGAGCAGAAAACCCAAGGGATGGATGATTACTTTATGCATATTTATTCTACATACGAAAATAAACACTGTTCAGAAAGCGGCACAATGAACACACTTATTACAGCTCCTAGTGTCTTTTGCTTCCAACAGTGAAAAAACCTGAGTTATCTGTCAGGCCTCAAAAATGACCTTAATTTAGATCCAAGTCAGAGTTTATCTAACCCTGACACACAGCCAATGCCTGACTGCCGATAGCACAACTGAATAATGCGAGCTTTTTCTCTTTATTTCCTCAAGAGGAAGTCTGGCAATGGGATCAATGTAGGCTTTACAGTCTAATCCCAGTTAGAACCCATATTCAACCACTTGCAAACAATGGTTTATCTATCCTGGAATAAAAATGCTCAACTCTCAGAATGGATAGGTATATTTCAGGACATAACAACTGTTAAATTCTTAGGGAATAATTAGATCACAATAAATGGTACTGATAATAATGTTAATGCTTATGCTAATAAAAATACTATGACCTTTAAAGTCAGTAGCAATTACATATATGCAGGCATTATGCTAGCTGCTTTACATACACTAATGAATTTAATATTAACATTTCAAAGGTAAGAAAACTGAGGCTTGTAGAGATTAATTTGCTAGAAGTCATAAATCTAGTGGGTCACAGAGCTGAGGCTTAATCTCAAAACTATGTGGCACCAGATTCCATACATTTAATCAATCTCTGGTATAATCACAATAGCAGGTATATGCCTTCTTTCTTTTTTAATTTCACATTTTGTTCTTTTCCTCATATAGCTGATCTGGGTGCTTCTCCTCAGAAGATAGAAATGATGCTTACCATTTTGCAGCTTTGATTAGTACTACTAGTAAAACTTAGCTGCATGAGTTTATTTGTACAATCATGCATGACACTTTAAATGTGAATTTCAAAATAACCTGCCAGTTTGACTATTTTGAAAAAAAATTGATTACACTTACAGTTGGCAATAGGAATGAAAATTTGCAGGAATATTTAATTTTATATTACTCTCCAGCAAGAGTTACTAAAGCCTCTTCACGCTTTCTCATAACTAATACATTTCTGGAAAAGGAGGAAAGATTATTTTATCTTTTTACCAGTTGGAAATATCTAATTTTGATTTTAATAGCACAGGTATCATGCTATAGAAAGAAGTGTTCTACCAGTGTTTTGATTTTTTCTTATTTTTTCTTAAGATTCACTGCCAGTCAATCACCTGTTATAATACTTGAAGCAATAGTAGCCCAAGCAATCTTTTTAGGACTCTTTACCCAGGTTAGGTTTTTGCATTCCTACATTCTTTTGAAAACTATTTCTTGAGAACTTACTGAGAATCTAGTACTGCACTATGTTATCCCACTGTTGTGCATATTAAACTGTCTAAGAGACACACTCGGCTCTGCTAGTCAGACTGGTTACGGGTCCAGTGCAAAGCTTTGTAATGAAGCCAGCTTGTAAGTTTTAAGTGATTGTGAAAAACTCTTTCAGTCATATCTCATCCATCCTAGAAGCTTTTTTTTTATAGCACAGGGGTATAGAATTCTCCCCTATCCTCCTTCAAGAAGGGGAGAGGACATATATTTAATTTCTTGCTGATATTTCTGCCTAGAAGACCCATACTGCTGCACTTTCTGCCTAGAAAGATTTTATTCAACCTCAGTTTGCCATGTTAATTCATTTAATTTAATTCTTTAGAAAATTCTAAAAGGGACAGATGCTATTATTATCACCAATTTACTGATAAGAAAACTGAAGATCAGAGAAGTTATGTGATTTGCCCAAGATCACACAGCCAAGTGGCAGATCTGGGATTTTGAACCACGATTTTTTTATGCTTCTTTCCTCAATGTCTGGTAGCCTCCCATGATACCAGTCCCTTTGGAATTCCTATCACACTTGAGTTACCCCCTTTATTGGGTACCTTTTATTTCCAACTTGTGTTACGATGATACATATTTGTGCATTGTCTTTCAATTGAGTTTCATCTCATTGAGAGTAAACAGCAGATCTTACTCATTTCTCTAGTCTCCATAGTGTTGACCAGAGGGCCTGGCATTGTATAGGATATGAAGAAATTGAATAATACTTAGAAATTTTATTTTTTAAAATTATTTTCTCTCAGCTTTTTCCTCCATGAAATAAATTGATATTCAGAACCAAGTCTTCAATGAATATCTCTTTTTTAACAGCTTTTAAGTGTCAATGTTCCCATCAGAATGAAGGAAAATAAGTGACATACATGTGATAGTAAAGGATGATCAGATATTATATGGCTATTCAACAAATGCTGTGGTTCAAAGAGCTCATTAATAATCCCTTTACATTGACTACCTGGAGGTTTTATACACATTTCGCCCTTGTGCTGCCCTGTGAGTTGGATAGGATATTTCCATAGGACAGATGCAGAAATTGAGGCTTGAAGAGGTTAACTAACTTGATTACATAGCTAGTATGTAGTGGAGCAGGGACTACTATCCAGGTCTTAACTCCCTACCCATATTGTCTTTTAAAAGAATCATTTCATCTAGTGACTCAAGCTGGGATTATGGAAGTCTTTCTCATCTCTCACTCTCCTATACTTCCTAAACATCTTCAACAGCTATTTCATTTTTTAACTTACCACCAGCCTTGTCTAGATGATCATGGATTTATACAGCAGCCTCCAATTATTGGTTTTTCTGCTTCTGGTCTTCCTCTCTAACCTATTCTTTGTGAAATCTTAAATCAGACAAATCACTTACCTGTTTAAAACCCTTAAATGGCTTGATAACTCCTGAGCTCGTACTGAAGACCCCTGTCAACCTCATTTAGTTCCATTCTTTTCCTCCTTTATAATTTCCTACCACTATACCCCCAAGATGAAACTAAATTCAGTTGCTCTCTTATTTTTGGACCATTCCATTTGATGTTCTCTTTGACTTTATGGAAATTCTATGTTCTCCCACCTCCTTTCCATCTGGTTTGCATCTATTCATTCTTTAAGCCATTAAGCAGATATTACCTGTTCCTAGTAGACTTCTCCAATGTTCCGAATTCACTACAAGGACTCTTTAGCTTTGGTGCAATATAGCCTCTCACTCTCATCCTTGTAGCATTTATCACACCGCAATGTAATTATATATTGTATGTTCTATTAGGTTGTAGCTGTATTCAAATAAGCAGAACCAGGTGACACAGTTCTTTTTTAAGTTTTCTTGAAGAACTGAAAGATGTATGGCTAGAGCATTACTATGAGAGTCAAAGGGAGAACACTTGCACTTGAGCTATCTAAGGATAAGCTGTGGGTCTGACCTCTACTCTAAGCTAGGTCATGCTTGACTTATACTTGTAGTATTAGAGAATTGACTGTTGAATATTTTTGAGTAACAGTGGATGGATGCAACTAGAGAAGAATTCATGTAATTTCTTCTTTAAAATATTGACTCTAAATTGGAATAAAAGCAATTAATGGAAAAATAGGACTGGTCTTTATTTAACAAAAATATTAGCATGTCTCCTAGCCATAACTTTTCTTAAATACCACACAAAACATATTAAGAATTTATTATTTGAGTGCTGTTTTCAGAATTCAGAATTATAACATCAACATTCATGACCATTGTGATAGTGTAAATATACAATATTTGATACAAGAAGTTAAATTGTCACCATGCTGTATAGGAACTGCTGTTTCAAGTTCAATACTTAGCATAATGTGTGACATACAGTATTCTCCTATTAAATCTTTAAATAAATTAATGTTTTCACATATATTAAGCTGCTTGATTTTCAACACAGCCTTGGCTTTCGGGGATGACATTTTCCAGATTCAAAACATATAAACAAACACACAAAAAAACAACAAAGAAACAGTAAACACAACACTTACAGATGTAACAAAATGCAGAAAATTCCACTTATCAGAATACCTTTCAGGGGAATAATCCTTGGTGGGCTCCCTGGAAGCATGCTTGATTAATTAGAACTGGCCATAAAATTTCCTTCAGAGATTGGGGCTTGTTATAGTCAAGACTTTCTTTCTTTTTTTTTTTTTGTATACAGACTTAAGCACAGAGCTGAAATCCTTGTGAAGATACTGAAGAGACACAGAGATTGAGTGCGACATCAGGGTGGAGACAGTGTTCCCCAGCTAGGCAGGAGGAGTGGAGAAACTGTGGAGAAAGAAAGTCAAATAGGAAAGCCCTCTTCTATTTCTCTTACGAATTCTTTAGTAAAATCTACATCTCCCCCCAATACTTTTACTATAAGTTCATTCTCTCTGAGGAATATGATAAAGTGCTAACTGTCTCAGACATTCAGCCAGAGCTGAACATTTCAGTACCTAGAAGTTAAGTTATATGTTGGTGATGTTGGAAATGTATTTATTTGTTGAGTAGCTTCTAAATAGCAGGTACTGGGAATACAGCAGTGAACCATATTTCCAAGGACTCTTTTCTTATGGAATTTACATTCTAGTAGGAGGGGTGAGGGAATTCACTGGGGTCTCTTTTGTAAGGTCACCAATCCGGTTCATGAAAGCTCCAGCTTCATGACCTAATTACCTCCTCAAAGTCCTAATACCATCACGTTGGGCATTAGGTTTTAACATAAACATTCTTTCTATAACAACATGTTTTCTGCTTCACCTATATACCTCATGATGATGATAGAATGATAATGATATTTACATGTACTTACATTTGATTGTATACTTGTGGTGGTAATTTCCAGTGTTGACTACAACATATTTTTAGTGTAAAATTTTAATTTTTAATTAAGAAGTCTTCTTTATATTATTTTTACTATAGAAGGAATTATCCTTTTTAGCGACACTGGCTGATGCCTTATCTTAGACCAGTGTCTATTTTAGCTTGTTGCCTTTTCCAAGAAGATGGAGTTTTATTTCATAACTATAAATGACAGTAGAGCATTAATGTGATGAATAGCTTTAATTTCAATAAGTGTGTTCAAATCTAAGAAGGCCAGGACTGAAGCATTTCGCTGATATATTCTAAAAGCAATGTCATTATCTATCAACAGTTACTTAATCAATCCATCCAAAAACCCCAAAAGCAAAACTGAAAGTTCAGAAATAAATGAGTTTATGAAAAAGAAACTCACAGACTTTTTCCATGAGAGCCTTTGCTTTGCGTATGACAAAGAATTAGATGATATTGTTCTACCTATGAACTAAGTCAGGAAAGTAGGCTAGGTTCCAACAGCATCTGGCAATTTTTATGACATTGAAAGGAAATAAAACACTATCACCTTGAAGCAGATTTCTTACACTCAGGAGCGTAAGGCACTTATTAAGCCCAGTAGGCTCCTTATTTCTGAATTTTAACCACTCTTAACAATTGAAGTGCTTAGAAAGTCATAATCATTGACCATAAATGAATGCCACAATGAAGTGGGATTTCACTGAAATCTCCCAAGGAATAACCTTTCTCCTATCTAACTCTTAACAAGGGAAATACCCATAAGAACTTTCAAAATTACTCTTTATGAACATTAATGAGAATAGCATAGTCAGTGTGAATAGTATAGGTTCCAACTATCAGCATTTGTATCCTGGTTCTATCACTCATTAACTGTGTGACTTTGAGCAAGCTGCTTAACCACTGTATGCCTCAGTTTCTTCATTTGTAAAATGGTGATAATAATAGCTTATAGGTTTGTGAAGACTGAGTTGATGCATGTAAAGATCATAGAACACTTTCGTAAAATCTAATAAGCTCTCAATAAATGTTAGCTATTTTTATTATTCTACTCTCTAACATGTTATATTTTAAGACAATCGTCTAATTGTTATAAGAAGTCTCCTTGTAATAAATAGCCCTATGAGAAATTATACCATAATATGCTAAGTTTCTGCTAAAGTAATATTAATTGAACAGAAAAAAACACATTTAGTATTAAGATAGTTATATAACACCAGAAAAATCTTTTAGTCACCTTTTTTAGAAACTCTTTTTGAAGAAGTATACTTTTAAAAGTAGTCCCAGAAGATTAAAATTCTCAAAAATAAAAAATCTGAAAATATGACAATGACTTCTTATTTGACATGATAATTTCTTATTAATGTAATAAATTATTTTGCCTAGAAAAGTATCACATCTTTTCATAAGAAGGAAATTGCGTGTCAATTCAGTGAGAATGTATCTTCTCTCAGTCTGTTTGAAAATGCAAGATTGTTTTAATTTATGAAATGTAAAACAAAATAAAGATACATAAATGCAAGAACAGAGAAAGAGTAGATGTTAGGAGAGTATGGGTAGGATAATAAAACAGCTTGAGGAGGAAAATTGACTTAGAAGCAGGTCAAATATAAGAATTATACTATAGAGAATTTCTAAACTACATCAGGTAAATAAAAAGACGTCAGTGAATGGACAAGTTTATGATAGGGTCTGCCAAAATTACTTAAAACTGCTTTACCTGAGAACCCAGTTAGTCACACTGGAGAACCAGTTAAATTTTATTTCATAGATGTCATCTATGTTTCAAATGGATGCAACTATGTCTCATTGCAGAGAGAAATTTTGGAAGCTGGAATCAATACTCTCTGTTTAGTCATAGTGCTTCCAATGATTTTAAAAGTACCATCCTCGGTGTCAAGCATTTGGCAAGTTACAATATGCGTCAATGATGCACTGATTCTTGTGGCAATGTAGCATACAAAGTAGAGCACTGAACATGCATTTATAATTAACTTTTCTAATAACCATCCTTAATGCTCCCCAAAGTACCAGGAGAGAAGGTGCACTTAATTTTTATAAAATAAACTGTAATTCCAACTGAGGTGTGGCACTTTATCATTTGGACATGACACATAGCTACATCACATTCTCCATATATCCAAACTATTAGAATGACACAGTGCAGTCTTTTGTCTTTGCAAATATGAAATGTATGTTTATAATCAATAAGATTGGGCACATCATTACACATGACCATCAGCGTTGATCTCTGATTCTCTGATTGGAGACAATGCTTACAGAGAGTAAAGAAATTCTAAAAGTTACTTAACTAGCTTACTTTTCTTGAT
>NW_024340698.1:456438-514932 GCF_902729225.1 Pteropus medius | reverse complement strand
CAGACTAAAAGGAAGGGATGGAAAAAGATATTGTCTTGACGGACGTAGAGGATATTGCGCTGAATGAAATGGGTCGAATAGAGAAAGACAAATATCGAATGATTTTACATACATGTGGAATCTAAAGAACAAAATCAACAACAACAACAACGGAAACGGAAATAAACTCATAGATACAGAGAATATTTAGAGGGATACTAGTGAGAGGGAGGTTGCGGGGGACAAAAAAAAAACAAAATGATTAAGAGGTACGAATGCACAGTTGTAGAATAGGCATGGAGTTGTGGAGTGTAGCATGGGGAAGGTGGTTAATAGTATAACAAATAATTAAGGGGGAAAAGGGGTACTAGATTTAGTGGGGTGATCACTTTATGAGTTATGGGGATCTCTGATCACTATGCTATACAACTGAAACTGGTATACTATCGTATGACAACTATAACTGAAAAAAACTATTTAAATTGTACAATGTAAATACAAGCAACTAATTGTCTATTTCAATAAAGATGGAAAAAAACTAACTTGCAGCAAGCTGTACTTAAAAGTAACTTACAGAGAAATTAGGTGGAAAAAAATCTCTGCTCGTGTACATTATTTTTCCTTAAGCTTATGGTTTTCTTGTGCTCTTACTCGCTAGAAAATCCTTTTCAGAATGAGTTTGATAATTTACATTCCCATGAACATACGCTCATCAGCACTATGTATTGTCATTAAAAATAATACCTGCCAATTTGATAAGCAAAGTGTATCTTGTTTAAATTTACATACTTTTTCCTCACTACTGACTTTGAGCATTTGTATGTCTACCGCTAAAATTAGCTATTCATATCTTTTGAAACTTTTTATTGTAGTCTTGGTGCTTTCATTATTGAGTTGTATAATGCATTCAGATATTTCTCCTATAGCTCATGGTTTTCATAAAATGATTTGTATATAATGTGATCTGTTAACTGGGCAATATAATTCACAATTGTTTTTAACATTCTGGTCATCTAAAACAGGCACCAAGAATATGGGAGGGAAAAAAAAACATAAAAACTAAATTCTTTGTAACAGGATTATTTTTAGTCATTTTTTGTTTTATCTATAAAAAAAAGTCATGAAAGTGACAAAAATCTGCAGAAAGAATAAACTAATGGTAGTGATAGTAATGCTAGGAGAAGAAAAGTTTAAATAAAAACTAGATATAGTAGTAATAATAATAATAAGAAGAAGAAGAAGAAGATTTGATTAGTGAAGTTTAGGTTATATAACTATTCACTCATGGCTCTACAGTAAAATAACTATTATTGAATCCAAGACTCTCTAGCTACTAATTTTTTCCCCTTTTCTCCTCTGTGACAATTATTTTCACATATAATTGTTGAAAAAGTAAATTGCTTAGATATCTATCTATCTTGGTCTATTAGAACAGATGATATTTATTGGTTAATTAATTTCTTAACCCTTTGTCATGTTTGTCATGAGTTTCCCTTATTTATTATTTGACTTTTTAATTTGCTTGTGCTTTGATTAATAAAAAGATTTTCTGGTTAGTTGAATTATTTTTATTTTTATTTTTGATGGCTTCAATAGCTTCTGTGCTTACAGAATTCTTTATATTCCTGCATTTATATAAATATTATAAGTATTAGTCCAGTTGGCCCAGATGTTTTATGGTTTCACTTTTTATACTTAGCTATAATCCATCTAAAACTTATTTTAATATACGATATGAAGAAATCTATTTGTTCAGTCGATTTACTTAATTTATTGAGGAACTTGTATATTCCTTAATTTTATATTAAAGTTCTATAAAAAATAGAGTTTGCTTCTTAGCTATATTCAAGTCTATTTTTATACCACTCTCGTATTTTTATAATCATCTTATAATTTATTTTCATATTTGACAGTGCTATAGCACTCTTTTTGCTCCAAATGTTATGGCCAAAATTGCTTGTCTTCATTTTTAATTTTTGTAATATAGGCTATTTTAAGATGAGAATTGCCAACATAATTACAACAAACAAACCTTCAAAACAAGAGTAAACCAACATCTTGTTTTTTTAAGATAAATTAAACCAATAGAATAAAAAAGGAGACTACTTACCATATTTATGTATTTAAACATACTTTACTGCTGGTTATTTATAAGCTAATTAAGAGAAAAGTTAGAAGTTAATTCTCTGATTTCATCCTTTTTCATTCTTAAGACATATCATGATACACTAGCTCCGAAAGTTTAATTATCTAATAGCAAAAAAGAAGTCAGCGGCCTGAATTGTAAGACTCATTAATTTTGCCTACTTGTAAAATAATTTTTGGCATTTTTTTAAATCTTTATCCTTGGATTTTGAGATATCTTATGAAAAGCCATTTGTGGGACATGTTCTCCTTTGTAAATTCATCTCTAAATGTTTTAGCATTGTATTATATACCATTTTCATTTCAATGAATTTTTCTTGCTGTTATTTCCATATGAATGAATTTTCCATGGTGATAAAAACTTACTATCATGGCATTCACATTTTAAATGGAGTCTTTTGATGAATAATTCAATAAATATGAAAATAAATGACATATTTATATATACAGTAATGTGTTTTCCAAATTTAAACAAAGTCAATATTCCAAACTTATTCAGTCGTGAAGGAAACCTTTTCTTATTGGTTCATGAAGTTTACCTGGAGAGTGAAAGACAGTAGAGTTGTTGAAAATGATTATTCCTTCAACTGGACCTCAAAATACCCTATATTAAAATATTAATTCATCGTAAAATATGTATATAAATAAACAATCTAACACTTGATGATTTGATAGAAAGTAATTTAAAATTGTCAGTCCTCTCAAAATAACACAGACAGTATGACCATCCTCACATCTTTATTTTTTGAGGGATTACATTTTACAGCAGATGTCACCTTATAAAATCAAATCATAGTACCATATTGGATTAGTGGAAAATATATACTGGTTTATAGTCAAGGTTAGAGTCTACAATAGAGACCAAATATAGAAATAAAAGAGTGAACAACTTATGTTACAATCACCTCTGCTCTCTGCAGAGTTACACTTTACATCATTTTGAACCATATACTCTAGGGAGCAAGCAGTGTCTAAATTCAACACTTTAAATTCTTCTTCTACAAATCATTTTTTTCCAGATTATTGTTTTTTTTTATTGTCTGCTTAGAGTATGCCTATGTGTTCCTATGAAATAAATAAAGAAGCCAATAAGTAGGTTTTATAATGCTAGGACATACTGTGGTAGGTGGAATTCACAAATAATGCCTGCTTGAGTTAGATGCTCTTGTATAATTTCTTTACCTTAAATGCAGGTAAAACTTGTGACTTGTTTCTAGACATTCCTGATATTATATTTTCCTATATATGAATCTTTCTCAGCATACTGGAAAGAGAGATTTTCCAGCTGGCTTTGAAGAAGTAAGCTACCATATTGTGTGAGGTCCACATGACTAGGACCTAAGGGTAATCTCTATTTAGGAGCTGACAATGACCCTCATCCAACTGCCAGTAAGAAAATGGGACCCCATTCCTAAATCTCAATGAACTAAATTCTGCCACAACCACATGAGCTTGGTAAAGAACCTGAGCTCCAGAATGGAATGCAGCCTCACCGACACCTCGATTATTAATGCCCGCATAGGCATGGAAATGGGCATAGGCCAAAGCCTACCATGGCATGGTGGACTGTTCTTCACATAGGTCTGCCTGGTTATAAATATGTCCAGCTAGTAGGACTGTTTAAGCATAAGTTTCAGTTGAACATGTTTAGTGTGCTTGTCTTGGTGATTGTGTCCAAACATACACACACACGCACACACACAGAGTTCTAATTTAGAACGTGGCCACATCTGGGCTTATTATATGGGTTAAAGTATAGATAAAGGCGCATATTTTTTCCCACTTTTATTGAGATATAATTGGCATATAACATTGTCTGCATTTAAAGTATACAACATAATGATTTGGAATATATAGTATTGTGAAAGATTACCACAATAAGTTTAGTTAACATTCAAGGTAAATATCTTGATTGTGTTTTTTGGCATGTTTTATGCTATATTCAAATTCCTTGTCTCTTGTCACCACTGACTAGGCTTAATATTATTTTCATTATTATCATTATTTTTATACAACTATTAGTAACTTTTGTTTATTGAACGCCTTCTAAGATCTGGGAACTCTGCCGGAAACTTTACTTAGTCATCACCTCTGATCTTTTCAATAAATTTGCTAAGACATTATTATCTTTTTGATTATACTACGAGCATACTGAGAGATAGAGAGATTAAGTAATTTGTCTTGGGTGACATCAGAGTTATCATCGTGGTGGGGGTGAGTTTTAAAAGCTTTGATTGTTGGCCTTGGAGCAAAGCTTTCCATCACTCTGCCATACTGCTTCTCTCATATCTGCCAAGCTTCACTTCCTTCTCAAACCCACCTCTGTCTTTCAAATGAGGTTTGTGTCTTCAATATGTTGCTATCCTTGAGGCCAAGCACAGTGTCTGGTACATATACTTTAGTGTAAAGTAATTTGTTTTATTTTATTTATAAATCATAAAATATTATAGATTGTATATATAACTTTTCCATTTTGAAATAATTTCAAACTTACAGAAAAGTTAAAGTACAAAATAAATTTTAGAGTTCCTATTCAAGTTTCGCCAGCTATACCAATAATGTTTTTTATAGCAAGACAATCTAATCTAGGGACATGCATTTCACCCAGTTATTATATCTCTTCAGCCTCTTTCAATCCAGAACAGTTTGTTAGTTCTTCTTTGACATTAGGCCCATAAGACTTTTGTAGGTTATCGCCAGTTAGTTTGTAGAATGTTCATCAATTGACATTTGCCTGTTTTCTCACTATTAGATTTAATTTATGCATTTGGCAAGGATTTCACAAAAGCAATGCTGTGTCTTCATGGGGTCTTATCAAGAAGCACACAATGTAAATTTATACCATCATTGATGATAATTTGAATCACCTGAGTCAGGTAGTGTCTGCAAGATTCCTGATTACTTTTGTTTTTGGTCATTAATATGCAGTTTGTGGGGAAACACTTTGAAACTGCTTAAACATTCTTTTTCTCTTCCAATTTTCACCCACTGATTTTAACATGTATTGATTCCTGCTTGAAATACTTGTTACTACAGTGGTTGCCAAGTGGTGATTTTCTAATTCCATCATTGTTTCAGTAGTAGTTGGTTTTCCACTAGAAGGAAGAGCTTTCTCATCTTTCCTATTTATTTGTTCGTTTATATATAACAGTGGGGACTAATGAATTTCTACTTTATACAATAGAGTATAATCTGCTACCAATATTATTTCTTTCTATGTTCAGATTTTCTAAGATTTGGCCAGTAGGAATCCTGCTGAGCTCCTAAGCAGAACATGTCATTTCGACATTTTCCTATTATGGCAACTCCTTTCTTCTTGCCACAATGAGATACTCCATGCTCACCTACCTTCTTTTGCTCAACACTGGAATCAGCTATTTCTCCAAGAATCCCTGTTTCCTTTTAGCGCTGAGTTTTACTTTGAAACCAAGATCTGGGTGCTAGGTGTACTCATGGATCATATTCATATATACCTTACAGTTATATGTATTTCTAATTCTTTTTATATATTGAAGACCAAAATGTCATACCTCTGATTCCAGTCTAATACTATAATACAGAGTTCATTCTAATATTTCTCCTTCTCCATGATGTTAACTTCCTTCAATGAAAAACCTGGATCCCATTCGTTTAATATACTTGTTTCTTTACTTAATCCCCTTTAATGTGACTAATACCCAGAACCTCTCAGTATGCTGCTCCACTTGCCATCTTTTTTTCCTATGGCCTGACTAAAGACTTTTTGAGTGAAATATTCAGAAAGAAAAGGAGAGAAGGAGGAAAAGAGGGAAGAAGTAGATATATTCACTCCTAGATGATTTCTTCATTTCTTCATCAAAGGCACCAGGGACAAATTTTGAAAGATCCTTCTTCAAGACTAGTCTACTACATTTTGTAATAACACATGTACACAGATGCCCTACAATTGTGGAAATATATGACAAAGGTGAAATATAAATCTTTATCTTCTTCTTCTCTTTTATCAGTTTTCTAGGTCCCCATGCTTTAGGGTATTTGAAAATTGTATTCCATATTAAGGCTTTTCAAATAAGAACAAGATATTTTCCCCAAACTTAAGTCTTCAAAGAACCAATTGAAATACAATTTTTTTATCCACTAGTATTCAGCAGAGAGAATCCAATAAGACACAGTTTGACATTCTATCCCCTTTGACACATAGGTGCTATAATAAGAATGTAATTGATCTGTTAAAAAAAAAGCATGTCAATATAGCTTTGTACTGAAGCCCTATTTTTTGTTTTGTATTTTTGTTTTTTTCTGTTTTGTTTTGTTTACTTCTAAATTCAAGTTATTAAATGGAGTTTGACTTTCTCATACTTCAATGAGAAAATGTACACAGCAAACAGTGATTCTGATTAGAATTGTTTCTTGTGAATTTTATGGTGGTTGACATTTGTTTCATAACAGGTCGTTAAAAAAGCAAGATGTTTTAGCTAGAGCCAGGACTCTAGGATAGAGCAAATCTGGTTAATGACTTGGAACCCACAAGGCATATTCTATCATAAGATAATCACTTGGGCCACCTCAGGGACAATTTAGCATCTCTCTTTTGTTAACTTAATAGAAAGGCTGATCCTTGTTTCCCCACAAGAGCTCCACCAGTCTAGGATACATGTTCCAAATGTGTGTACATGTCTCATAGATCTTCTCCACATAGCATAGTGATTAAGTCTAAAGACTACCTTGCTGAGGTTCCAATCCTGACTCTACAGCATGCTAATCGTGAGTGGCCATACAGAGATTAATTAAACACTCTTTGCCTCAGTCTCCTCATATGTAAAATAGAGATGATAGTAATACCTTCTTTATAGGGTAGTCATGAGAATTAAGTGAGTTAATAGAAATAAAGTGCTTAGAACAATGTGTAACACTTGATAATCACTTTGGAAGCACAAAGGATGGAAACATGCTGTATGTATTTTTGCATATGTGTGTGTATGCATAGGTGCTCAAGAATGGGGATAAAATGGGATGGAAGTTGTCAAAGAAGGTTTGGAAGTATAAGTGGTTCTGGAAATATCTTGAAGAATTAAGTAGTTTGCCAGGCAAATAAGATGAGGAGGAGAGACAGCATCTCAAACAGAGGCCACTTTATGAAACAATGGGATAGTCTCTGTGAACTGGAAGTAATTCAGTAGAACTTGAGGGAATGTGTTTTTAGGAGGGATAAGAGGTGTCTATCAGGCTAAGGAGCTTGTTGAATAGTAGGTTGAGACTTAATAGAAGTTGTGTCCACTGTTAGGACACGTGCGTGTCTGGGAAAGCCTAAATTACTGGAGAATGAGCTTAATAGAACTATTTTGGTGGTGAGAGGCATGATTGAGAAATTGCCTGAAACACAAGTTACTGTGAGAGAAGAGGGATCTAGGCACAGTTAGCTTGGTATACTAACCAGGTCTTGGTTGTTGATAGGGGGGAAGGTGATTCGAAGATCGGAATGAAGGATGAACTCTGGGGTCTGACTGGTAATTCCGAATCCCCTGGGGATCATATCTGGTCATAATGACACAGTGTCTTTTTTTCTGCTTGACTGCAAAAGTGTGAATAAATAACTGTACACCTCCCTGTGAGGCCCCTATCAGGTGATTACAGTTTTCAAAGGGAATCGTTTACTGCCTGACGTTCTAGATTGATGAAGGAATTCCACACAGACCATTTGGTTGGCTGCCTTCCATGCACAGCAGAAAGAAGCTTTTGCCATCAATGCCAAGGTTTCGAATTGGCATTTTCATTAAAAAAAAAAACAGGCAAAGCAGCCCATTATGTAATTGATGTACATAAATTATGGTGGCTGAGGGAGTCAATGCACGCATGGTGTTGAACCATTTTTTTTTTTTTTTGCATGACACTCAATTCTAGGCTTGGAATATTCTCTGCACAGAGAGGCTAAGATTCCTTTATTAAAACATAATTTAAATCTCCTCATTTGAACATCTTTCATATATACAATCTCTGGAAGCATACATTAGGACTCTTTACCAAGTTCTTTTTGCAATGTATTGTAAGAAAGCATATCATGACATTTTAAGATAAACTAGAGGTGACACATAATACAGCTATACATATCTCTTAGCACAAACAAGCTTTTTGCCTAACAAGAATTGTTTCCGTTTGTTTGGGTTTAATTTCTCTAGAAAATGATCAGTCAGCTTCCTGTTAGTTTCTTCACACTTCAATAATGACAACTATCCTTGACTTGCTACCAGAAGAAACTCAGTATCAAAACCAATGCACATGGTACATGAGTTAGGGGAGTAGAAGTGAGAACTGAGACAACTTTGTAAATAGAAGATGGTATTTTTGCCAGCAAGGGCAGAGACACTAGGGAGTAAAAAGAATCAAATATAGTGGAAGCAGATGGCTCAACTCTCCCACCCCAAGCCCACTCAAATTGCTTGAGCTGACTGTGGATAGGTAGCCCAAGTAAGTTTACAGCTATGCTTCTCAGTGTCCAGGTTTTCAAAAATCTTGTAACACATTCAACTTCTCCCATGCAGCCTCTAAAACAAACAAGCAATGTATCCTACTCACAGAAAATGTCACTGTGTGCGCCATGTGCCAAACAATGATCTGCTTTCTTTCTTTTTAAAAGCAACAGCTTTATTGGGATATAGCTCACATACCACACAATTGACTTATTTAAAACATACAATTTAATGTTTGTTAGTATATCCCTAGGATTCTGCAATCATCACTTCTATCTAATTCCAGAATTACAGGCTACCACAGAGCTGAGGTGAGGGATGGAAAGAGCATGAGTAAATTGTCGCTAAGCTCTGTTCTTTTTAAAAATTCAGCCATTTTCCTTGGATTGTTGCAAGGTTCAAAATTTAATTTTTGCTCACATTTTTATTGCTTTTATGGAGAAATGGATTTCCAGAGTTCTTACTCTGTCATTCTTTTTTTATTTTTATTTTTATTTTATCATTAGTTTCAAGTACACATTGGTTTTTAAGTATACATTAGTTAGACATTTATATGGTTTATAAAACAATCCCCCTAATTGCTCTTTCTCTCCTCTGGCTCTCCACCTAGCCATTACATTAATGCTAACTGCATTCCCTATGCTGTGCTTCCCATCTCTGTGACCATCTATCAACTACTAATTTGCACTTTTTTGACAGTTTCTTGTACACAATTAAAAATAAAAAAGCTCTGAGATACACCTGGCCCATTTATAAATTGCAAACTCCATCTTTCTTAAAAATAACAAACCTTCCTTTGACTTACCTCTGTGAACTTAATACCAGTTGCATCATATAGTTAGTTATATTATATCTTTAAAGATATCTTTCCTTACTTCCACTTTTCTTCTTTCCATAAATATTTATTGAACATCTACTATGTACTAGGAACAGAGCTAGATGCTGTTGGTAAAAAACTAAATAAATTAGAGTTATGTGCTCATGGACTTTAGAGTATTGTGGTGCAGACAGACTATAAACATATCCAAGGACATCTAGGGCAGAACTAAAGTATGTGCAGCTGTGTATATGTATGCGTGTTTAGAGTCAGTGTTCATAGGGTAGGGGGCACTGGGGCCTTCCATTATCTCCTTCTTCTACTGAAGCTTTGATAGAGGATATGATTCTGGAATCCATTTATTCAACAGAATATAGTGTGTGAGGCACGATATTCTGTGCTGAATGCTTGGAATGTGACAATAAAAAAAATCAGACATGGTCCCTGATTTTGTGGAGCTCAGAGTCCAAGGGGAAATTCATGGACATCCACAATTCACCTGATTCTAGGCACTGTAACCATTCACTATGGAGTTTAGAAAAGATTACAGTAGTTCCATGTGTGGAATAATAGAAAAACAAAATAAAGGGAGAGACTATGTAATAATCATAGAAGGAGGATGGTTATTGAGCATAAATTCTTTCTGAGTCTTGTCATAGGGTGACTAGCCATCCCAGTTTGCCTGAAATTTTCCTGGATTTGGCACTGGAAGTCCCACTTCCTGGAATGCCCAGAACAATTGATCAATCTACTTGTTAATTAGTATTTGCATGGGTAACAGCAGATTGATATTATATTATATATATATAGATAATATATATATTATATATTTTTAACATGTATAAATATACATAATTTATATATAATATATAAATACATATAAATATAAAATTTACATATATATGTAAATAGAATTAAAAACACATTTTATTAAGGAAGATTACCAAAATGTGTGTGTGTGGTTGTGTTGGGGCAGATGATGAATATAGAAACAAAATTACAGATAACATCCCCATATACTAACAACAACAAATGAAAATATCAAATTAGAAGTTATGCTGGATTGTTTACTTTTAACTTAGTTAACTAGGAACTATGTTTCCCAGAATCCCCTTCCCTGTATGGCTCAAGATTAGAGTTAGCCAATAGTGAGTTGCAAGAGATTTGGGAGGCAGAAGCAAAGCAACAGCCATTGTGTTATGAGTGTTGTCATTGTTTAGATGCAATAAGAGAGAGACACAGAGGTGCTGGCTGTTCCTGGTTTGCTTCTTTCCTCTCCACTCTACTCATAGCTCTCTTTCTGAAAGATCGGTCCTCTTGACCAGAATCAACCCAGGCTCACCACCAGAGCATCCCTGAGACTGTACAGAAGTGGTAGACACAAAAGGTCCACAACATTTAATAGTCCTACACTGGCTGCCTTAATAGGGTCAATCCAGATTTCTCTGCAAGCTCTCTTGTGCCAAGGCATCTTAGTGACTTTTGTCTGATTTTTCAACTCCCCCTTTCAAATATTTACTTCCCTAGATCTTCCCACATTTGCACATCATCTATTTCCCATGATGAACTCTTTATTCCAAAACAGACTGATAAATGGAATAGTAAAAAAAAAGTAAATAAATAAATCTAATCTAAACTTTACTTCTTGTGGGCAAAGATGTTTTGATTAAACCTAAAAATGTAGTTCTATCTTGAGTACCTGTCAGCATTTAAATGTAACAATGTGTGTTGTGCATTTTGTTTCAGGCTGTCATTAATCCTTTGACATAAGTAGTTCCATTTCTGATCCTTTTCTTTTCCTGACTTTTAACTAATAATCATAATAATGGTTATAATAATTATTAACATCAATTAAACACTCAGATGCTGAGATACTGCTAAGCACTTTACATTGATAACTTCTAAATTCTTCACAATAACCTGATGAGGTAGGGACTATTGACAGCCCAGTTTTATAGAGTAGGAAATTGAAACTTTTAGAACTATCCAATAACTGGATAAAAGTCACCAAACTAATAAGTGGTAGGACATAATTATAACAAAGATTAACTTAGTTCCGCTATTTTAAAAAGCTAATTGTGAAAATATGCTTATGTTCTTCCCCCTCCAATCTATATATAACAAAAGTATTTTGAGGGATTTTAGATTATACATAAAGCATCACATTGAACTAACCCAGCTCACATTCGATAATTCCTATAAGCCATTATGAGTTAGATGTTATTCCTTTTTTATAAGTGAGGAAACTGAGGCTCAGAGAGGATAGAGAAGATAAAACATCCACCAATAATAAAATAGCCAGGAAGTAGCAGTGAGTGTATTCACACTCAATTCTTAAAGCAAAGACAATTCTTTTTTTTAACAGAGAAAGAAAAAAATTATTTATCTTTTTTACATGTGTAATTTTAGTAAATTAATGCACATTTAATGGAAACATTCACATATGATTATTTTACTATTCATAATATGTAATTTGTTTCCCTTAAGAATCTTTTTAAAATTAATTGATTAATTATTTTAATTGAAGAAATGATTTAAATTATTTTTTCCTGTCTACCTCCCCCCTTCCCCATGCCGTCTACTCTTTGGTAACCAATAGCTCTTTGTCCATGTCCATGAGTCGCTATTTGTTTGTCCTGTTCATATGTTGCTTTTAGGTTTATATCTTACATATAAGTGATATCATGTGATTTTCAACTTTTTCTGTCTTATTTCACTTAGTATGATTATTTCAAGATCCATCCATGTTGTTGAAAATGGCATTATTTCATCTCTTCTTATGGCTGAGTAATGTTACATTGTATATATGTACCACAGCTTCTTTAGCCAATCATCTATCGTAGGACACTTCAGTTGCTTCCATATCCTGGCCACTGTGAATAATGCTGCTATGAACATCAGTGTGCAAATATCTTTTTGGATATGGGTTTTCAAGTCTTTGGGGTAAATACCCAGTACAAGGATTGCTGGATCATATGGCAGATCAATTCTTAGTTTTTTGAGGAACTTCCATACTGTTTTCCTTAGTGGCTGTACCAATTTGCAGTCCCACCAGCAGTGTATGAGGGTTCCTTTTTCTCCACATCTTCTCTAACATTTGTTATTACTTACCCTGTTGATGATAGCTATTCTAACAGGTGTGAGATGGTATCTCATTGTGGTTTTAATTTGCATTTCCCTAATAGCTAGTGATGTTGAGCATCTTTTCATATATTTGTTGGCCATTTAAAACAAAGACAATTCTTGACACAAGATATATATGTGTAAAGAATATGTTTGAAAGGGGAAAAAGAATGAAGAGTATGTGGTCATGAAGACTGACTTCTGGGTTGGGGAGTGGTCAGGTAAGTTGGAGTAGATGAGACTAGAAAGTTAAGCTAGTGCCAAATTGTGAAGGGTCTAGCCTGATCTGTCGAATGATAAAGACTTTGCCTTGAAAACAATGACTTATCTAAGTTTGCACAACTGAGCTAGGTTTCAAGTCTAAGTTTTCTGATTCCAAACTCATGATAGGATATATCTTCTCTTCTATACTGCCATTGCTCTCTGTTATACTATATACATGGAAATTCACAGTTTACAAATCACACTTAATTCACTCAATCCTCACATTTAATGCTGTGAGATAAGTATTACCTTTAACCTGATTTAAACATAAAGAAACTAAAACTTGCTAGTAATGCTTAAAGAAATGTACAGATACACAGTTAGAATGTGGCAGATCCCACAATGAATCTCCAGGAATCTCATTTAAAATGTCATGCCTTTTCATATCCAGTTACCTACTGGATAACCTACAAATTTCTACTTTAAACACAATAGGCAGTGATTCTGGGAAACATGGCAGAGTGAGAGATGTCCTCAGAACTCTCCCCTTGAAACAACAATAAGCTGAATATCTAAAACTCAACGAAAAACACCAAAACTTCACAACAGCACGTCTGAGCATGAGATCTGCCCCTGAGAGCTACCACAGGTCAGAACCCCGGGTGTTGGGCGGTGGACTGGTAGAAATAAAGAAGCTGCCTCTTGCAGCCTCTGGAGCTCCCTGTAGGAGGAGGGGGAGGGGAGAAGGAGCTGTGACTTCCCAGAACAACCCTGCCTGGGAAAGCTGTGAGCTCCCTGTGGCCAGCCAGCGGCAGTGCCCAGTCATCAGGGCAGAAGGCAGAGAAGTGGGAGGACTGCCAAAAACAACAGTTGTTTATAACCGTCCCTGGTTGCAAAACTGAGGCTTATACCTCACCCCAAAACCCCAACACCTTCCCCATAATTTCAGATGGATCACCGGAAAGCCCCAGGAGAATCTGAGCAAACGCTGCTGAGACTGTTGCTGACACTGAAAGGAACTGAGACTCAGGGTAATGAGCATAATTAAACATCTACAAGAAAATAAAAAGGCATTATTTAGGTTTTCTATAAAGCAGGGATCCAAGAGCCTTAGACGCCACCTACTGGAAACCAAAAGAAAAGCGCCTTCTTTCCAGCGGGCTAAAGAGAGACTTTTATATAACAAGTCCTTCTGGAAAAACAGCAGAATACATTTCCATTAATGCCCAGGCAGAGAAATAGTCCATTAAACACCAAGAACAACCAAGGTGACAAGGCATCTCAGAAAGAAAGAGAAAAACCTCCAGAAAATAAGCTTACGGACATAAAAATATGCAATTTAAATGACACATAATTCAGAATGGTACATCTGAAAAAATTCAGTGAGTTCCGAAACGAGTCATATCAACAATTTTAGGAACTGAAAAAACAACTAGATGAACAGCACAAGGAGATTGAAACCCTCAAAAAGAGCAGAAGAGAACTTCTAGAGATAAAAAAACATACTGCAAGAGTCGAAAAATGAAATAGCGAGCTTGGGAAATAGAGTCCACCAAAAGGAGGAAAGGATCAGTGATATTAAAGAAAGAAATCTAGAAAGAAATCAGAAGGAAGAAGAGTGAAATTGAAGAATGAAAAGTAATAAAAGAAATTCAATAACTAGCTGATACCATCAGGAGAAGAAACATAAGAACAATGGGCATTATCGAAGGCGAAGAAAAGGAGCAGGGACTAGAAAGCATTTTGAGACAAATATTGGATGAGAATTTCCCAAATCTAAGGAATGAACTAGAGCTTGGAATTCAAGAAGTCAACAGAACACCCAGCAATCTCAAGCCAAAAAGGCCTTCACCAAACACATTGTAATTAAAGTTATCAAAAATCAGTGACAAAGACAGAATTCCCAGGGTAGCCAGGGAGAAGAAACGGTAACTAATAAAAGTAAACCCATTAGATTATCCTTGGACTTCTCAGAGCAAACCTTACAAGCCATAAAGGAATAGAATCAAATATTTAAACCATTAAGTGAAAGGACCTACTAGCCTAGAATAATGTATCCAGCTAAGCTCTCCATTAGATATGAAGGAGAAATTAAGACTTTTCCAGACAAACAAAAATTGAGGGAATTCTCCACTACGAGGCCTGCACTACACGAAATACTGAAAGGAGTCAGTTTACCTAGAACAAAATGACAAAAAAATACATAATTAGGAATAAAGTGACTACCGGACAAATAGAAGCAGAGGAGCGCAACCCTTACTAAGAACAGGGCATTATAAGCTCAAATAATAAGAAGAGAATTGTTATAACAAGATAGTAATGAATGTTCAGCACATGTAGGAACAAATTGAGATAATAATGACTGAAAAGTGGGGGGACTCAAAGATCCAAATTTGGCACGCACAGAAGAAAATGGATGACTGTATATAGAAAACTATCCTTTTCATATTCATAATGGTAACCACACACCAAAGATTTAAAACCGAAATATATAACATAAAACAAGATCCAGAGGCAAAACAAACAAAAGCCAACCAAAATAAAGAAAACAGAAACACAAGGACAAGAGAGGAATGGAAACACCGAGCTACCAGAAAGCAAAAGATAAAATGGCTATAAGAAGACTTCACATTTCAATAATCATGCTAAATGTAAATAGACTGAACTCACCAATAAAAAGTCATAGAGTTGCAGAATGGATCAAAAAACAAAACCCAAACATATACTGCTTCCAGGAGACACATCTAAGCTCCAAAGACAAATATAGACTCAAAGTGAAAGGGTGAAAAATGATATTTCGAGCAAATGGCATTCAGAGAAAAGCGGGAGTAGCAGCACTAATATCAGATGAAATAGGCTTCAAAATAAAAAAGGTAAAGAAGGATACTGAAGGACACTTCTGAGTCAGGGAAGAAATAAAAAGAGAGATCAAGAGATGCATAGAAATGAATGATAATGATAGTACAACATATCAAAACCTTTGGGACATGGCAAAAGTGCTCATAAGAGGAAAGTTCATATCATTACAGGTCTATCTCCAAAAACAAGAATGAACTCAAATAAACAACCTAACATTTCATGTTAAAAAACTAGAAAAGGAAGAACAAATGAAGCCTAAAGTCAGCAGAAGGAAAGAAATAAAATTAGAGCAGAAATAAATGAAATTGAAAACAAACAACAACAAAAAAAACAATAGAAAAATAAATGCAACAAAGGGCTGGTTCTTTGAGAAGGTTAATAAAATTGAAAAACCCCTGGCTGGACTCACTAAAGAAAAAAGAGAAAGGGCACAAATAAACAAAATCAGTGATGAAAGATGGAAAATTACAACTGATATTGTAGAAATACAAAGGATCATACAAGAATACTTTGGAAAATTATATAACACCAAATTTAATAACCTAGAAAAAAATGGACCAGTACTTAGAAAAATACAATCTTCCTAGAGTGAATCAAGATCTGGAAAATCTAAATAGACCAATCAGCAGTATGGAAATTGAAACAATCATCAAAAACCTACCAAAAAGTAAAAGTCCAGGACCAGATGGCTTCACCAGTGAATTCTACCAAACATTCAAAGAAGATTTAATATCTGATCTCCTCAAACTCTTTGAAAAATTCAAAGAACAGGCCTTACTTCCCAACTCATTTTATGAGGCCAGTATTACTCTGATACCACAACCTGGGAAAGATAACACAAAAAAAGAAAACTACTGTTCAATATCTCTCATGAACACAGATGCAAAAATCCTAAATAAGATACTAGCAAACCGAATACAGCAACATATTAAAAAGATTATACACCACGATCAAGTGGGCTTCATCCCAGAGGCACAGGGATGGTTCAACATACACGAATTGATTAATGTGATATACCACATAAACGAATTAAAAAATAAAAATGCTATGATCATATCAATACATGCAGAAAAAGCCTTCGACAAGATACAGCATCCATTTATGATCAAAACACTTAACGAACTTGGTATAGAAGGACAGTACCTTTACATAATAAAGACCACATATGACAAATCCTCAGCCAACATTAATACTTAATGGTGAAAAACTAAAAACCTTCCCTCTAAGGTCAGGAACAATGCAAGGCTGTCCACTGTTGCCACTGATATTCAGTATAATATTGGAGGTCCTAGCGAGTTCAATCAGACACGAGAAAGATATAAAAGGCATCCAAATAGGAAATGAAGATGTCAAACTGTCACTATTCGTGGATGACATGATTCTCTATATAGAAAACTCTAAAGACTCCACAAGAACACTACTGGAAACAGTAAGCAAATAGAGTAAAGTTTCTGGATACAAAATCAATGTTAAAAAATCCATAGCATTCCTATACTCTAATAATGAAGTGTCAGAAAAGTAGAAAAAAATAATTCCTTTTGCAATGGCAACAAAAAGAATAAAATACTTAGGAATAATTTTAACAAAACATGTGAAAGACTTATGTAGTGAAAACTACAAGACTCTATTAAAAGAAATCGAAGAAGATACAAAGAAATGGAAAGATATTCCGTGTTCTTAGATTGGAAGAATCAACATAGTTCAAATGACCATATTACCTAAAGAATTATACAGATTTAATGCAATCCCCATCAAAATCCCATCGGCACTTAAAAAAAAAATGGAACAAAAAATCATCAGATTTGTATGGAAGCACAAAAGACTCCGAATTGCCAAAGTCATCCTGAGAAAAAAGAATGAGGCTGGAGACATCACTCTGACTGACTTCAAATTATACTACAAAGTAACAGTAATCAAAACGGCATGGTATTGGCAACAAAACAGACACATGGACCAGTGGAACAAAATCAAGAATCCAGAAGTAAACCCATATTTATATGGGTAAATAATTTTTGACAAAAAAGCTAAAAACATACAGTGGAGAATGGAAAGCCTCTTCAATAAATGGTGCTGGGAAAACTGGAAGGCCACCTGCAAAAGAATGAAACTAGACTGTTGTCTATCACCACACACCAAAATAAACTCAAAATGGACTAAGGACCTGAATATAAGGCCCGAAACAATAAAATGCATAGAAGAAAACATGGGAACCAAACTCAAGGACTTCGGACTTAAAGAGGATTTTATGAATTTGACCTGAAAAGCAAGGGAAGTAAAAGCTAAAATAAATGAATGGGACTACATCAAACTAAAAAGCTTCTGCTCAACAAAAGAAATTGTCAGCAAGGTAAAGAGAGTACCATCTGAATGGAAAAATATATTTGCAAGCAACACATCCAATAAGGGCCTAATATCAAAAATATACAAAGCACTCATATGACTCAAGAACAACAAAAAATCAAACGATCCAATAAAAAATTAGTCAGTGGACCTGAACAGGCACTTCTCCCTAGAGGACATACAAATGGCCAACAAATATATGAAAAGATGCTCAACAATGCTAGCTATTAGGGAAATGCAAATCAAAACCACAATGAGATACCATCTCACACTTGTTAGAATAGCTATAATCAACAGGGCAAGTAATAAATAATAAATGTTGGAGAGGATGTGGAGAAAAAGGAAACCTCATACACTGCTGGTGGGACTGCAAATTGGTACAGCTACTGTGGAAAACAGTATGGAGGTTCCTCAGAAAACTAAAAATTGACCTACCATATGATCCAGCAACCCCTTTACTGGGTATTTACACCAAAGACTTGAAAACCCATATTCGGAAAAATATTTTCACACCGATGTTCATAGCATCATTATTCACAGTGGCCAGGAAATGAAAGCAACCGAAGTGTCCTATGATAGATGATTGGCTAAAGAAGCTATGGTACATATATATAACGGAATATTACTCAGCCATAAGAAGAGATGAAATACTGCCATGAATGAATTTCAAAATAATCATGCTAAGTGAAATAAGCCAGACAGAAAAAGATGAAAATCACATGATATGACTTATATGTGGGATATAAACCTAAAGCAAGAAATGAACAAGACAAACAGAGACTTATGGACATGGACTATAGACTAGTGGTTACCAGAGGGTAGGTGGGTAGAGGAGGAGGTGGATAGTAGACGGGATAAAGGGGGTCAAATATAGCAGGGTAGGGGGAGGGAGAAGCGGGTAAAGGGGATCAAATATATGGTAGCTGAAGGAAACTGGACTTTGGGTCATTAACACACAATAGAATATACATATGTCAAATGATAATGTACACCTGAAAATTATATAATTGTATTAACCAATGTTACTCCAATAAACTTAATAAAAAAATAAAAAATAAAAAATAAATAAACACAATATGTAAACACTTAATTTTCTCACCAAGGTCTGCTTCTCCTGTTGTCTCTTTCTGAGTAAATGTACCACTCCCCAGCAAGTTATCCATGAAAGCAAACACACACACACACACACACACACACACATACACATACCACACAAAACCCAGAAGACGTCTTAGAAACCTAAACATCTAATGAGTTCTACCTTCATTGGAGCTTAAAAGTACTGTCTAGCAATCAGGTCAGTCACAAAAATCGACTCTCAAAACTAATTTTTAACCTATGATATCCCCCGTTCATAGCTTAATTACCCTCCCTCTAGTTCCCTGTAGTGATACCAACAAAAGTTTGATAAATGATAGAGACTTGGACATAGGAGTATGATAAGGCTTGGCCTGAGGATACAAATCTCTATTCTACAGTCTTGATGAAAGGTTTGCCTATTAACGTTTTAAACAACTTTATTGAGGCATAATTGGCATACAATAAGCTGAGCATCTTTCAAGGGTACCCATTGATAACCTTTGACATATTCTATCATCACAACCAAGATAGAGGACAGAGCCGTAACACCCCCCAAATTCTTTCCTGTCCCTTGATATTTCCTTTATTCATCATCTTGCCCATTCCTTGAGCAACAAATGATCTGATTTCTGTTATTATAGATTAATTTCCATTTCCTATAAATTTTTTGTAAACAGAATTACGTTTCCAACAAAGAATCCCATATCATTCAAACTTTCAGTCAGGTGTGAGTAACATGAAGGCATTTTAAGAAATACAAGTTCTCAAAAATTTATTTCCTATGAATTCTTCCTCAAAAAATTGCTAGAAAATATTTTAAACAACAACAGCAAAAGAATGAAGGCTAAAATTAAGAAATAGAAAAATATAAGAATCAAGAAATAGGACTCAATGTAGTAAATTTCTGGAATGATTATAAAGGGGTATCTTACCATAACAGCAGGTGGCGGCCCCAGAGATTAACAAGTTAATTGGAACCAGAGGACATATGAGCACTTGAGAAATGACTTCAAGAAAAGAAATTAAACTAATTGATTACTTATTGTGCTTTTATGGAGAAGAGATATACATTGTTCTAGCAGTGTTAGGGAAATGCCTGATCGATACTTTAATGACTAAGTAAAGAAGCAAACAAGAAATATAAGCAAAAATGAACTCTGAAAAAAATCTGTAGAAGAAAGGAAATGTAATCAAAGTGACCCAGGTACAAACATTTTTATGTATTAGTAACAATAATTTAAAAACTAAATATCTGTTTAACCAAAAATGGTTGCATAGCTTTATTCAAATTATTGTAATTAAAAAATTTGGGGTGGGTGATGGGTAAACGTGGCAGTAAAAGATTGATAATTCTTTTGGTGCATAGTAGAGGATCAAGAAAATATATTTATTTATATCAATAAAGACTTGAGGAATAAAATATATGGATATTATTTTAAATATGGAAGAAATATTGAAAGAAAAAAATAGATGAAAATAGAACTGTAGAATGGGAATCAGGGATGAGTAAAAATGTAGTTGGTGGCAGCTGTTTTGGTTATAAGCTTTGAAGAACAATTTGACTTTCAAATTATGCACCTATGTTACTTTAACAACAGTAAAATTAAATTGAACATATGAAAAGCATTAATAATTTTGTATAAGTAATTAACTATCAATCTTTACAAAATATTAGCCCCATTCAATATGCCTACTTTAATATATTGGCATAAACTATTGATAAGTGTTGGAGTTTTAAAAATTTGTTCTATTATGTTTTTGACTCAAATAATTTGGAAATAAATAGACAATCTCTAGGCTGAGTAAGAGACAGTTTAGTACCTGAGTTAGAGCATGCTAATCAATTGTTTCTTAGTGTTTTGCTTTTAAAAAATATTTTCTCACCTCAGTCACACTGAATTTTATGTTTTTTTCCTTACAAACCATGACGAAATGAGTCTATTGTTGTCACTGATGACAATATTATAACACATAATTGATGTCTAAAACTGATATCCCTTAATTATCAATAGTGCATTGACTCTTTTTCTGAGTTTCTGCTGCCATTGGCTTGATATTAGAATGTTATAAGAGCAAAGTTCTCTTTCATTTTTAATATCCATTTGTTGCCCTTTCAAAGTATTTTACAACCATTTTCTCCATGGAAATCACATCATTTTTAAGCCTTAAAGTTTACATAGGCCTTGCATAGATATACTATTTCTTAAATTCGACACAGTATCAATTTGAGGCCCAACTCTGGTAGAATATGCTTCTCTTAAAAATGGTCTGCTTCATTCAAAGGAGACTTGATTAAATTACAGATGTTGGGAATAAAAGACAATATTCATATAGCATGGTCTCTCCATTTTCTGAAATGCCTACGTTTCCTTGGGTTACAAGGATATATAAAAGGACAGAAAGATATGATGAAAAAGAAACCTACTTATCAGAGTTGATAAAATTGGGAAATGTGAACCTAGTGTTATTAAAATCATGGTTATTGAATACTATTCAAACTGTGTGTATTGAAAACTAGTATTTGTGGTACATGGTGCTAATTGCCATGGGAATGCAAAAATAATTCACATAATATTTCTACTTCACTAGAACTTTAAGTGGAGCTGGCTAAATAGCTTTATTAGATTGAAGACCAAAATATTGTAATTTATATGATAAACACAAAAAATGTTATATGGGTGTAAAATAGGGAAGTTGTCTAAGCTAATGAGAGTATTTAGAGAGCTAGTCACACAGGAGTTAGTATATTATTTGAAACTTGAAAGACAAAAAGACAGAAAAATTGGAAGATGTAAGAACACTTCATCGAGGATACGGGAGTGCTTGTGATGGGGAACTGAAAATCTAGATATATTCAAATTGCAACATAAATAATATTATATATTGTAGTGTGTATGTGCGTGTGTGTGTGTGTGTGTGTGTGTGTGTGTATGTTGGGAGGACACATTGAGACAATACAATTGAAATATTAAAATAAAGGTGTTTTTTAAAGGGACAAGCTGAGATTCCACCAGTACTTGAATTAGTAAAGAAATGACCAAGAAAGGTAAACTAATATCCTGATATCTCTAGATATTAAATGTTATCATATATACTCTCAGATAGTTCCAATAAGACTGTACACAAGAATGAGGAATAAAATCAAATTGTAGTTACTTTTTGCAGCACACTTGAGTCCAAGTGTATTGATTCCATCTGAATGAATCTCTCTGAGATAATAAAGACTTGATATTTATTCTTATAATAAAATGGCTTATTTCTTATATTTCTTTAAGCTCAGTGGACGTGTGTTATATGACTTGTGTGTCTCAGCTCAAAGTCATGTGGAGCTGGTTTGTAGGCTTTAGATATCTTAATCATCATCTCCTGAAATTAGTTAGACCGTGAAGTTTTTACATCACTTTCCATTTTGTATTTTTTTCAACTTTTAGGTCATCCCACTGGTTCCTCTTCATTTGACTCTGTGGTCATCCCAGGAATTAGAAAAGTAAAATGGAGTGGAAACTTTCAATAAATTTTGAATCAAGAGCTTTGAGCTTGAGGAAGAGCAACAATAAGAAATAAAAGCAATTGCAATTGATTTTTTGGTAATAACTAGTTCTCATGTTTTCTTCAAGCCCAAGAATATCTAAGATGCCTCAAACTTCATTTATATTACATTTATTGCATTTTAGTTAAAATAAATGTGGCAGTTAACCACTGATACATAATGTATGAAGAATTATTTACATCCTTTAGACAACATATTAGGACCCTAAGTTTTACTTTATTGAAATTGATTCAACCACATTTTTTTCAGCACCTATTATTTGCCGAACACTAAAAATACAAAGATGAGCTTATATTCTGGTAGGAATCGTAAGGCAATAGATCTATATTACTGGTTAGAAGTTGGTCAATGCAGTTAGAGGTACAGTGTATTACCGTAGCCCCTGGGGAAGAATTTGGGAGTCAGAAACAACAAAAGGTGTCATGTCACAGATTAAAGGATGGCTTGGGGGTAAATATATAGGTTCTATCATCTCTGTTGCTTTATTACTCAGAGGTCTTATGTAATGAAAAAAAAATAACTAAGTGGCAAGATGGCTTTCTTATTTACTCTAATAAGGTCTGAGAAGAATGGTCGGGGCTCTTTCATAGAAAGAAGCCTTTCAAAAAGAGGCTTACTGCCACCTGAATTCCCACCAAGGTGTCACACCAGTTGATGGGTACAGTTTGTAAGGCAGCATCTATAAGACGATATCTGTATGAAAGTCCAAAGGAACTTTCACTCATCTTTTCAATTCCCTGCGAACCTAGAGGTAGGTTAGATATTTTTGGAACGTGCCACAGGCAGCCAGGCAAGTTGGGGATTTCATTCCAGCCCATTTCTGTTCTGAAATAATGAAAGAAACCTCAAGAAATTGTACCTGTCAAATCTGTCAGGAACTAAAAGCAAGAAGAGATCATTTTGACAGTTTTCAGCAGTCATTCTGCTGATCACCCATGTTACTACCGCACTATGTTCCTGGGGAAGTGATGGGTGAGCAGTGAATTATGTTTCAGAATTAGCTCAAAAGGATCTCTCAAATGTATTTGTTGCATTTCGACAAGTTTGGAAAAGCTGACTTTATGTCCTAGTAAGGCTTGTGTGTGTGTGCGTGAATATATATATATATATATATATATATATATATATATATTGTCGAAATGCAACAAATATAATATATAATCTCTCTCTCTCTCTCTCTCTCTATATATATATATATATATATATAGAGAGAGAGAGAGAGAGGATATGATTTAATATATGTTAGATACGTATAGAGCAGATAATATGATCATATTCCGTTCTCATTTCTCAGTTCTTATTTTTTTGCTCTGGGTTTTACTCACAAATAAAAATGAGCTTCCTGACACCCATGTGCGGTTGAGATGCACTGTGCTTTTCTCATTTCCAACTTTACTGTAGGGAAAACAAACAAATAAAATGAAACAAATACCATTGGCCAAAAAACAAATATCTGTGTCCAGATGAGGGAACATTGGCAATGTTTCAAAATAGGTTTACTTGGGGAATTCACTGGATTATTCTGAGTGTTAAATTATACATTTATTAGTCAGAAAGTTGTCTGAGTATTATCTAATTCAGTTCTTTGTTTTGTGATGGGATTGACTATCTTTTTTCTATGTTTTTTAAAATCTAATCTAGAGTTTAAACTCTAAAGGCCGGTTATCTAAATGCATTGTGGTATAATTTAATTTAGAATTAAATTTTAAAATATAACAGAGATTTACCATTAGTTTCTTGAATGGAATGTCAGAGAAAAGAGTTAGACTTAAATCAGACTTGGGATGAGTTTAAGACTCCATTCTTCCACTTCCTAGCTTTGTATCGTAGGACAAGTCACTTAAACTCCCTGAGCTCCAGTTTCCTATTTTCCAAATGGGTGATAACAGCTACTGTATTACAGTATTTCTGTAATCACTGTATTGCAGAAAAATGTGTTATAGGCTGTTTTCAGAAGTGTTAAATGAAATAATATATTAAATCATTTTGGAATCTTAAAGTACTGTAAGAAATGTGAGGTATTATTATAGGTAGTAATAATGATTGATATATTTTTATTGTGGTAAAATATACATAACTTAAAATTCATCATTTTAACTGTTTTGAGTATACCATTCAGTGGCATTAGTACATTCACATGGTCATCGTGCAACCATAAAACTATTTCCAGAACATTTTCATCATCTCATATTGAAACTGTGTATCCATTAAATGTTAACTTTCCATTTCCCATCCCCAATGCCAGCCCCTCATAACCACTATTCTGCTTTCTGCTTCTATGAATTTGACTACTTGAGATACCTCATATAAATGTAATTATACAGTATTTGTCTTTTTTTGTATCTGGTTTATCTCACTTAGAATAAAGTTTTTAAGGTTAATCTATGTAGTAGAATGCTTCAGAAGTTCCCTTTTTCTTTAGGATTGAATAATTCTACTGTATGGATACACCACAGTTTGTTTATTCCTCTATTTATGGACATTTGGAATGCTTTCATCTTTTGGCTGTTGTAAATAATGCTGCTGTGAACATGGGTACAAACATATTTGTTTGTTTGCTTTCTATTCTTTTGGGTATATGCCTAGAAGCAGAATCTCTGGGATCATATGTCTAATTTTTTGAAGAATTGCCAATGGTTTATATTTCTGTCACCCTCAAAATAATGTGCATGTAGTATGATTCCATAGTGAAAAAGTATTTTTTCCTTCCTTCCTTCCTTTAATGGTGAGCCTCTACACTATTCAAACCTTGTACTAGGCGTCGAGGACACAGTGGTAAATCAGACCTATTTTCTGTCCTCCATGATCAATTATTAATATAAGTTTTAATATTAGAATTTGATTGTCAGTATTCGCATATCACATTTTAAATTTTTCTTGGTTGAGGAAGCTTTTGCAATTATATTGCTTAAGTTCTCTAAAACTTTTTTCAGACTTTATGTATTATTTAATTAATTGTGAAATTTCGTGGGTCGTAAGAAACATTTATTTTTAATGTAATATTATAAAATGAAATGGAAAATTTCAGAAAAGCATATCATATATTAAGGGTAAGTATTATTTCATGATACTTTTGTTTTGGAATACACATACATGTGTGTTTTAAATAGCAATTAAAATGATTTTGTTCCGTGAAAGAACCACAAAAAAGTTTAAAAACCATACATAAAAGAAGATTCCTTCTTTTTAGTTGAGCGATTAAGACTAAAGTGTAAACTTTTCTTTCTTCCCCAATTACCTTGCTTTTTCCTAAGCGGTGCTAAAATTTACCAAAAAAACCTTTCCCATATTTCAGTTTTTTGAAAGTTTCCAATATTGTAGTCCAAAAGGAAAGAAAAATAAGATTGTTTTGATGTTTTTAATTATAACCATATAAAGAACAAATATTTTATATGTATAACCACAGAAAAATAATTTTCAGAGAAAATTTAATTCATATCATATAATTAAGTGTCTATATAGCCAATGGGTAAAATTGATATTGACCTTTTTCAATTACAAATAGACATTATTTTTTAAAGTAAGAAAATTTTTATCTAAAATGTGAGTGTCACTACTCCTCGGAACATTTCTGAAGCTGTCTTATATGCTATGTAAACGCTCTGTCCTGTTTTTATTTGATTCAGCTTTGTTTTTGAGATAGTTTAACTTAAACAGGAAAGATCTACCTTAAACTATGAATATCTAACTTGATCATAGGCATCCAACTTGAACATGAGACATATAAATCAGTTCCGCATGTTTCTGTTTTTTTAAATTAAGGCCTATACATTTAATCAAGTAGATTTTCTTAGTTGATCATACAGTATAAAAATATATAATGTGAAAAAGTCATTAAATGCTCTTCACCATATGTGTCCAAGTCTTTGTCCTTTGGCCACATGGTAAGATTAAACCTGTGGTTGAGTGGGATCTTATGAGATCTGGTCAATGAGTTGTAAGTAGAAGTAATGAATGATCACTTTCAGCTGAAGGATTTAATTACCCAAATAACATCTTCTCGAAGACTATGACCAAAATGAAAGAAACCTAGGGCATTTGAGACAGTGGCTGCTCTGTCATTGTGGGTCCTTGAGTAACCATGATGATCCAGGCTCTATGTCAATTGGAGTTTTACATATAGTATAAAGAAGAGTAAGCCTTTTATTGTTTTAAGCCACTGAAATGTTGTGACTATTGTTATCATAACATAACCATACATACTTTGTCTGATACACATAATGAAGTAAACATCAGTGACTTCACTTATAACTTCTGAACCAGTGTTTCAGCTAGAACTGTAAAGATCAATATTTTGACCAAATTGACCAATTTAGTCCAGAAAATGAACTGAATGGTTATTTGTATACATACTTGACAAAAATCTTGGAAATGCTTGTTGAGTATGTTGAATTTCTAGTTCATAAAGACTCCTGTCTCATATTCAAAGAGAAGATATTTCAACTACTTGACTATTAACAGACTTTATAAACTAATAACTTTCATAGTAATTGAAAGTGATATCTGATGAAAGAGTTGAATATTTGAAAGACTTAAATTTATATTAAATTTATAGTAACTATAGAAAACTTGAGTTGTATTTCTAGGGAAATTAAGATCAACAGAACCACAGAATATGTTAAATGACAAAAAGAGGTGAAAATATACCCAAGTGGTTTATAAGAAGCTGATACTAGAATGGTACTAGAATTCTTATTTCTTCTGCTCCTAAAACATCCAAGTTGTAAATTATTACACAAATATTTACACCATCTTTGCTTGTGTTCAACCTAAACTGGAAGCAACCCAAATGTCCTTCAACATGCAACACACGAACACCTAGATGAATCTTAATGCAAAGGCATTGAGTGAAAGATGCGAAAAAGACATTCTATTGAATGACAACACAATCAGATCAGTGATTGCCTGTAAATGAGGGCAGTAAAAGTAGGAATGGTGTTTACAGAGTAGCATGAGGTAACTTTGGGGGGTGATGGTTGTGTACATTATCTTGATTGTGCTGATGGTTTTATGTATATACATATGTATCTCAAAATTGTAAAATTGTGCAATTTATATACCTGAAGTTTATTGTATGTTAAGTATAACTCCATAAATCTGTTAGGATTAAATTAATAAATGGTATTGATTGTTGATTGATTTCCAAAGTACCTAGTAAAGAGGCAGGCTCTCACTGTTCTGCTTAAGTAATTAATAATTTAAGTTGACATTGATAATGCTAAAATACTAGTATAGATGTGCTTGAATTTTTGTAGATGTTTTATAAACTGAGTTTATATTAGAAAGAACAATAAACTATAGCCTTTAAAAGTGACCTGTTTACTAAAACATAATAAATAAAGCTTTTAAAATAGTCTTGATTTTCCCAAAATACAATGGTGACATGTTCAAAACATTGTCATATTTATTCTATGAATCAAATGCAATATTTTACCTTGTTTCATGAACTCTATATCCAATTTTTATTAAAGGTTGTATAAATTTTAGTATTCTAAGTTTCAATCCCTGCAATTCAGACAGCCTAAATAATGATACTTTAAGTGACAGTTTATCACTGTGCCCTTGGGAGGAGACTGGTTGAGAATAAAAAGTCCTATCCAATTGCTCAACCTGCAACTCAGGAAATGAAAAGTTTTCATATTTACCAATAGAAATCAGCTTTTGGGGGCCTAGATTAGCAATGATTTAATCTTTGTTCCACTCCAGTTATCAGTCAGCAGGTGCACAAATCACCTCTCTTGGAAATAAGCTTTCTCTTTTATTCAAATCAATGGACCAGACCGGCCCTATGATTAGAACTACATTTGGCACCTTAACCTAAGAAAGTCATAAAAACAAGTCAAATGCCACCCAAGAGGGCCAGAACCTGGACACAAAAGTCTATATTTAGAAGAGATAGAGAGGAAAAAAAACGATGTGGTAGAGTTGGAACCCAAAAGATACCTGTGGCTTCCTGCTCCTTTTTGTCAGCTTTTATTGAAAGTGATTACTCCTAATTTCTCATTGATTAAGACAGTTTTTCATCGAGAACTTCTTTTTAGTGCTTTGATTTAAATACATATAAGTGTTATAAGGTTGGTTTGATAAAGATAAAGCACAGAAGAGAAAACAAGAATAATTGTATGTGGAAATATGATGAGGGTGTTTATGCTTAATGGTAGACTCCTTGAAGAAATGCCTTTTGATCTCTCCATTAAAGGATGGGTAGATTTCAATAAGCAGAAATGAGGAAGATTAGGGGAGTGATGATAAGATAGGATAGAGAGGAAGGTTATAACCAGATAAGTATTTTTTAAAATTATCTCTCAAGTAAGGAAGATATTTTGATTTAGGCAGTCACAAAACTCTTTTAAAAAGTTTGATTGTGTTGCATAGGAGGAAGGGCTGAGTGAGAGATCATCTTCACTGCTGATGCAAGACTCCCTTTTTCTGCAATATCTGTCTTTTTTCCTTCTCTTTGTCTGCATGACACTTGTAAATACATTATATCTATGGAATACATATATAAAATGCAATGTTTTGTAAGCATGGTATAATAGAAAATTTTAACTTTCATATGCTATATTACAAAAATCTGAAATCTATCATGATGTCTATTTTCAGAATGACATGGTATTCCTATAGATAAATTTTGGTATATTTATTCCATCTACCTTATTAAAATTCTAGAATGTCTACATATATGAGTATATATTGAGAATGCATATTTAAAAGACCAACTAGAACATTCCTTAACTGTGGTTTCTTTAAATATTGTTGATTAATATAAATAATGCCTTCTGACTAGAATTCACACGTCAAACATGAGTGAAAGACAAAATCAGACCTTAGAGGTCATGTCAGCCTTCACAAAAGCCATAGTTTGTTTAGTAGAGACCACCTGAAGAAATAACTTTCCTCAATTATTGACAGAATAGTTTATAGTATATTTAGGAGCTTAGAGTTAATAAAAACCTTCAGGTACATGGACTCTGAACATGTTAGAGGTCTCTTTACTTTTGTGGCCCTGACATAAGATAGAAAAATCTCTGTGCTTTGGGAGTACATGGTATTAGATAACAGGTTAATAAGGATGTCTGAGTGTCAGTATTGAAATTATTTTTTTCTCATTTTATAACCTTGAATGAGTCATTTACAATTTCTTGCTTTCATTCCCATATGAAAGGAAAATGAGAAGGCTGAAGTTAGTATTACATAGGAGCCCTCTGAGTGTCAATGTATATTTACATCCACTATTTAATAAGTGACCAAATAAAAGTAATGACATTCTGAAGTTCATCCATAATTGAACCCTCAATGAAACTTTCGATTAAAATGTTACATTTAAGATTCAAATTGGGCCACAGAGACAATATAGTGAAGTAGTTATGTGTACAGACTCTACATTCAAGCTGACTGAATTCAAATCTCAGTTCCACCACTTCCTAGCAATGTAATTTTGTCGAAACTACTCATCCTCTTTGGTTCAGTTTCCTCATCTGTCCAAAATGTTAATAATATTTGCTACATAGGGTTTTTGTGATGAGTATATAAAGATATATATTATATGTACATTTATCTACCTGCATGTATCTATATGTATGTACATATATATATACACATATATATATAATGTACATTATCATTATTTCTATTATTATTTCTGTATGCAGAAGTTGGAATTAAAGTACACATATTGTAGTCCTATATATTTACTATATTTATTCTGATATTTACTACCAGAAAGACCTTAAATATATTTCTTCCCTTCTCTGGGTCTGTGTGTCTTCATCTACAAAATGAGAGATGTCTAACTTTATTTTAACAGATTGGTTATATCGTCTATTAGACATAAAATTTGTCATTATTTCATAGTACTTAATAATATTTTATATACAAAACTATTGTTTTAAATCCAGAAACTCCATTTTATATTATTTTTTAACCAAAAGGATAAATAAAAGGAAAATGTTATTTTATGGAAAATTATTTCTGCTCTGTGGTTTAACATCGAAAAAAATGCCTGTGTCTGTATGGATAAGAGTTACCAAAGATCATCAAACCTAAAGATCTAGTTTTCACTAAACATTTCAGTGGATTCACAAAGTAAATTCACGGCTCATGGCCCACCACCGCCATCCTTGCGTAATGGCTTTTTTTGTAGGTTTACTTTACATTCCTTGAACATATTTCAACTTAGTAATTCTTTCAGGTATTTTCAAAACCATCGGTGGAAATGAGGTTTTTGGTTTGTTTTCTCCCTTTGAGCTTACACCATTTTCTGAATTTTATCTTCAATTTGTTTGTCAGAACCACAGTCCTAGCGAAAGAAAAAGAACTTGAATTGAAAGGCCTCTTCCAGTCTTACTGTCTTAAGGGTCTTTGTTCTTTGTGATTTGAAAGGTTTCTTGAGTGTCATATTATATATCAAGAAAATCTGTAAAGAGAAGTGAGGGAGGTAAATTTGACTTCAAAGTTAAAAATAACATTGTGAACAACAGAGTTATTTACCAGTTTGTTGGGTTCTCTTATGAAGTATGGCTTTTGAATAATGAGATAGAACCCAAAATTATAATTTTAAGAGGAAATCTTGATATTATGTAACCAAGACAATATACTCACTGTGACTAGCAAAACCAGTATTTAGAGCACAGGTTTTGGTAAAAGAGAGACCTGAGTTAAAACTCTAGCTCCACAAATTGATAGAGCTAAATGGCTTTCAGCAAGCTTTAATAATCTCTCTGAGCTTCAACTTATAAAATCCTGTGAAATTAGGTGAGGTAATTATGATTTTTACATGATATTTAGTAATATTAAAGAGTCATTTTTGCTTACTTTTATTTTCATTTTTGGTGTTTAAATAAAATTTACAAAAAGTGATGTTACATTGTATATCTTATTTGATAAGTATTTAAGTACTCAGGCATACATTATGTAGGTCTCTCTATTCCTCAAATCATTGGTCTTTGATAAAAGGCTCTAAATGATATCCAAAGTTCAACAATTTACTCTAAAAAATGTATAGCCAAGCCCAGGTTCTGACAAACTGGTATGAGTTATTGGATCTTGGCTTAAAACACATTACCGTTTCTATAAAAATAATGTATAACTGGTGATTTTGCAAAGGCTGCCCCAAATTGAGACTTCTTAAAGTCTGAATAAATGTCCTCAATTATTTTCATGTCGATATCTCTCACAACTTAAACCATAGATTTAACAGTCATTAAATCAAACATAAAAATTGGGGGAAAGAAAGTATCGAAAGCATTTACATTTGGAGAAGGAAAAGTTCACAACCTTTTATATGGTGTTTAGTAAATGTATTCCTTAAAACCAATTCAGAAAAAAAATGATCTTAATGGAATAACTAATTTAATCCATCACTACATAAATCATATTTTAGAGAACAATGAAATTAAGGTTCTTTGATGATGATGACGATGAAAATAATGATAGTGTTGACAATGATGATGATGATAAGTTTTCTTTTTATTAAATTATAACAAAGTGCTTTTCCATTATTTTAAGTTTGTGTGCTTTGGATCCTTCATCTTTATCACAGAGTTATATGCTTTTAATGCCCTTGTTATTTTCTAATGTATAATAACCTGGTAGATATCCTACAAATATTTCCCAACTGAGAAATCTGTGCTGATTTTTCAGTAAGTATGGCATAGCAGATTATTTGGAGTCAAACAGAACTTAGTTACAATACTGGCCCTGCCACTTTTTTGGTCTGTGTCCTTGGTCAAATTATTTAATCTTTCTGAACTACAGTTTCCTCAACTGTAAAATAGTGATTAAAATAGCCTACTAAGATTGTTGTGAGAATTAAATGAAATGATATGAATAAAGTAATTAGGCTGATTTCTGGCCCAATGTAAGTGCTTAGTAAATATTTAGTTTAATTCCCATTGTTATTGTATATTTCTTCCCCTACACGTGGAGGCAGTATAGTGCAAAAAAAAAAAATTTGGCTTGCGAGCTATAATGCATGTGTTCAAATCTTACCTTTCCAGTTATTAGAATTTACTTATCCAGTGACCTTGGGAAAGTTGTTCAAATTTCATGAGCTTTGGTTTGTTTACTTGTAAAATGGGGAAGAGTACAAAGAATTTTGTGAGAAGGAAATGTGACAATGCATGTAAGACACATATAACAGTGCCAGATTATCCAAAGCTATCCAAAGAAAACCAAAACACTAATTCAAAAAGCTATATGCACCCCTGTGTTCACTGTAGTGCTATTTACAATAACCAAGACGTAGAAACAACCTAAGTGCCCATCAACAGACAATTGGATAAAGAAGTTGTGGTACATATATACAATAGAATATTGCTCAGTCATAAAAAATGAAATTTTACCATTTATAATGACATGGATGGACCTAATGTGTATTAAGCTAAGTGAAATAAGTCAGATAGAGAAAGATAAATACCATATAACTTCACTTTTATGTAGAATCTAAGGAACAAAATAAATGAACTAACAAAATGAAAACGGACTCATAGATACAGAGAAAAAACTGGTGATTGCCAGATTCGGGCGTGGGGGTGTCATTGGGGACTGAGTGAAAAAGGTGAAGGGATTAAAAGGTACAAATTTTTAGTTACAAAATAGTCAAAGGGGTGTAAAGTACAGCACAGGGAACGTAGTCAATAATATTGTAATAACTATGTATGATGTCAAGTGGGTACTAGACTAATAGGAGGAATCACTTTGTAAATTATATAAATGTCTAACCACTATGCTGTACTCCTGAAAATAATATAAAATAATAGTGAATGTCAAATATAATTGAAAAATAAAAAAAAATTTAAAGAAAGAGAAGGCAGAAAAATAGGGAAAAACAAAACAAACAAAGAGCAATGGCAATAAATAGAAAACAGTTACAGGTATGATAGATATTAATCCGACTATATCAATAATCACTTTAAATGTAAATGATAAAATGCATCAATTAAAAGATGGGCTGTCGGAGTGGATCAAAAAGAAGACTCAATTATATGTTATCTAAAAAATGTTCACTTTATATGTAAAAATCATTACATCGAAAGTAAAGAGATGGAGAAAGTTATACCAAAATCAAGAGAAAATGGAAATAACTATATTATAGATAAGACTTCATAAGTATCATGGATAAAGGAGGGCATCACATCATGAAAAAGGCGTCAATTCTCTTAGAAGACATGACATAACATAGAAGACATATCTCTAAGAAGACATAAAAATCCTTAACATGAATACACCTAAGATAACAATAGAGCATAAGAAAATATTTGTAGCAAATCAGAAATGCAAGGAGAAATAGATATATCCACTATCATATTCAGAGACTTCAACACTACTCTATCAGTAATTAACACAACCAGCAGGCAGAAAATCAGTAAGGATATAGTTGAACTGAACATCACTGAACTGGATCTAATTGACATTTATAGAATTCTTCATCCAACAATAGCAGAAATATACATTCTTCTCAAGTTCACATGGAACATTCATCATGATAGAACAAATTCTGGGTTGTAAAAAATACCATAACACATTTAAAAGTAGAGAAATCATAAAAAGCAATGTTTTCAGAATAGAAATAAATTAAAATTATATGACATTCTAGAAAATATAAAACTATGGAAACAGTATGAAGGTCATTGGTTGTCAGTATTTCTTGGAGAGGAAGCAAGGGATCATAGAGCATTTTTAGGGTGGCAAAATTATTATGAATGATTATGTAATGGCAGATATATGGCATTATGCATTTGTCAAAGCTCCTAGAAACATACAACATAAACTGTGAACCCTAATGTAAACTAAGGACTTTAATTAAAAATAAAATATCAAAATTGGTTAGTCAATTGTAATGAAGGTACTGTACTAATAGATATTAATAATGAGAAACTGCCTGAGAGGAACTCCCTATGCTATCTCTTTAATTTTTCTGTAAACTTAACACTGCTCTAAAAACTAAAGTCTTCTAATTAAAAAAAAAATCACTTAAATACAGTATATTTTCTTTAAAAATGATTGAGAGATATCGGTGGGAATTTAATGAAAAATAGACATGATTATTATTCATCACCTTTCTATGCCAGGAAAGATGTTCTCTAGTGTTTTACAAAAAAAAAATCCCAGTGATTTTTGAATAGACATTTAATAAATGTTTATACAGCATTTATTGCTTTCACTCTTAAGGACAAAAGAAAAATTATAACAAAATATACAACCAAACAAAACAAAGGTTGTGTTGTGATTTCGGAGGATATATGGGGCATAAATAAAGGAATTGGTGGGAGTCTGACCATGGCATGTAAACAAAAATAATGACACCAACTTTGCCAAAAAATAGTACACACGCACACACTCACAAGATAAAATTGAAATATTATTTTATATTCTGACACTTGAAAAATTTTCAATATCTACGAAATTATACATGTATTCATGTATAATTTTTTCTTTAATCCATGAAACATTTTGCAAAAATAAAGATCTTTCATGCCAATATTAGTGTGAAAGCAGAAACTTAGTAAGAGAAGCAGAAACCCAGAGAACTACAGTCACATATTTAAAAATATCAGCTTCATAGAGATATAATTCATATACCATACAGTTCACAAATTTAAAGTATACAAATGAATGTTTTTTAACATATCCGCTTTTTCTCCACAACATGGAATTCTAGACAAGGTTTTCTCACAATTAATAAAGCTGGCCATCACACATATTTACAAACTGATTTATGATGATCCAGGGAATCTCAAGGTATTAACTTGCTTTAAGAAATTCCAGAACGAGCATTGCTGTCAGACACCTGACAAATGCAAACACAAATCTTCCCCGGAGCAAGGTGCTTTTACAACCTGGATCTCAAGGAATTTTATTTTACTTTTCTATTCCTGATTTAACAAATTAGCACAAACTCGGTGACCAAAAACAACACAGATTTATCTTAGAGATCTGTAGATTAGATAACATTAGAAGAATCTTTAGATTAGAATCTATATATTAGAAGTACAACTTTAGTTTCCCTAGGCTAAAATCCATTCCCTTCTCTTTTCAAGGTGCTAAAGGGTACCTACATTCCTTGGTTCATGCACCTTTAAAGCCAGCAATATTGCATTTTCTTCTGCCTGCCTTCCTGCTCTCCTTTTAGCGACCCTTGTGATTACATTGGGACCTCTCGATTAATTCAGAGTAATATCACAATTTTAACTTAAGCTGATTAACAACCTTAATTCAAATTTCAATCTTAATTTCCATTGCCAGATAACCTAATATATACATAGGTTCCCAAGATTAAGATGTGGACATATTTGTAGATATGGCATTCTTTTGCTTACAACAATTCTCAATATTGACATTTTTTTCAGGGCCAATGAGCATTACACAGTTAAGAACAGCCTAACATCTAAGGTGCCATGAACAAGACTAAATATAAACATAGTTAATGAAAATGGAGTGAAAAAAACTTTATATGTTAGAAAGATTAAATATTATTTAAAAATTATGGTTATTATATCATAAGATATAACATATAAGTTTGAAATTGTCAGAAAATAGAAAACCATAAACAGAAATTTGACAAATTTACCAAAGGAACTGACTTCTAGAAATGAAACATGCAATAAACCAGGGATGCTCAAGCCCCAGGCCTATAAGGAAGCTCCCATAAGACTGTCACCCGAGTTTTCAATAAAAACTTTTCAGGCCTGAAAGGATTGGCACAAAATATACAAAGTGATGAAAAGCAAGGACTATAACCAAGATTACTCTACCCAGCAAAGCTATCATTTATAATAGAAGGACAGATAAAGAGCTTCCCAGACAAGAAAAAGCTAAAAGAGTTCATCATCACCAAACTGGTATTATAAGAAATGTTAAGGTGACTTATTTAAGAAGAAGGCACAAAAAGGTAAAAAAAAATATATAAATAATAAAACATCAATAACTACTTATCTATCAACAATTACTTTAAATGTAAATGGATTAAATATTCCAATCAAAAGCTAGGGCAGCCGAAAGGATAAGAAAACAAGACTCGAATATTCTGTCTACAAGAGACTCACTTCAAATCAAAAGACACACAGACTGAAAGTAAAGGGATGAAAAAAGATATTTCATGAAAATAAAAATGAAAAAAAAAAAACCAGGGTAACCATACTTATACCAGTCAAAATAGACTTTAAAACAAAGGCTATAACAGGAGACAAAGAAGGATCCAGTAATCCCACTTTGGGGCATGCATTTGAAGAAACTCAAAATACTATGAAGAAACATGTGTATCCATATGTCCACTATAGCATTATTTGCAATAATCAAAATACAGAGGCAACCTAGGTGTTCATCAATGAATGAATGGATAAAGAAGAGGTGGTACATATACACAATGGAATATTAGCCGTAAAAATAAATAAATAGATAGATAGATAGATAGATAGATAGATAGATAAATGGAATCTTGCTGTTTATAACAACATGGATGGACATAGAGCATACTGTGCTGAATGGAGTAATTCAGAGAAAGACAAATGCCATATGATTTCACTTAAATGTGGAATTTAAAGAACAAAATAAATAAATAAAACAGAAATAAACTCATAGATACAGAGAAAATTTTGAGGGTTACCAGATGAGAGAGGGGTTGTGATGGGTAAAAAGGGGAAAATAATTAAGAAGTACAAATTTAAGCTTATCTCCTTTTACTCCCATAGTACAGTGAAAACCAGAGACTTGTGCGAAAACTGTTAAACTGAATGCTGGTTATACTTGTCCCTCAGATGTTACCTGTTATTAGATTTGTGTCCAAACATATTAACTAATTATACTAAAGCTCACTTGAAATAAGAAGCAGATAATGTTAGATGAGCTCTGGTTTTATGACTGCGAGGAAGATGACCAATTCAACTTTCAACATTCTGATCATTGTTGTGATCTGGATCCTTGTTATTAAAATTGTACATAGAAGTCTCCATTATGCTAGCCAAGCCATCAACCATTTTGTGAAATTTGTTGTATGAGCTGTTGTCTCCATGTGTCTTTCTATCTATTGAGGTCACCATGCTTAGAAGCTAAAAGTAGTCATTTTCTCTGGCCAGGATCTATTAATCATTTGCTTCAGTAAAATGCAGGTCATGGTGATGACATAAATCCAAGACCTTCAGGGGTCTATAAAGAGCCAAGCTTAAGGGTGAGCAAAGTTTTTAAAAAATTAAAAACAACTTTATTTAATTAATATGCTGACACATATTCATTATTATTATTTCTTTTATGAAAGTAAATTGATATTACATGGGAATACTTTTTGATCGATCCTTTTACTATATTCATTTGAGCATGACTAATATCTTGAAATTATCATTTAGAATATTATGTTGTATTTTCAACAGCACATTTTAATTTATTTCTGATACTAATTATTTTAATGGATAAATTAAGGGCTGAAAAATAATTCAACATTATATTATATTACCAAATTGAAAAGAAAACTAGTACAAGTATTTGTTTCTCTTCTTGGTTCTAGCATTAATCAATTTCAATTAGAAGATCTTCAATAAGTCTTAAACTTGGTTGATTATTAAGCATTTTATCTTTTTGGAGATAATGAAATATTTGTTTCTTGCTTTTACTTTCAAACAATTTGAAATGTGAGATTTTTGCTGCAAAACAGACATTAAAAAAGAAATGCAGCTGTCTTCATAAATAATTAAAGATCATTATGACTGATCTTTTCCTGGAGTGAATGTATTTTAAATTCCTTATTTTCCTAACAGATACATTTGGTGCTGAATACTTTTCAGTTATGATCAGCCTGATATATTTTTAAACCTTAAAAGATAGTTGAGCATTTGAATATATTTTCTATTCTAATTGATTATTTATGAGGAGTAGCATAGTAGATTATATTATCCAAAGATGGTCTTTCTAGAACCAATACCTTTTATTTTTGAAAAAAAAAAAGAAAATCTTAGTTAACATGAAGACTGAAGTTGACCTGCATTTTTATAGAAAAATCCAAATACTAACACTTTTTAGCATGGTTGATCTCTTCTTTCTCTTCCCCCTGCCCATTTTCAAGTTTCCTCCACATTCAGTGTCAAATTCTGAACCTACAAAGCTGGTCATGTCATGATCTCTGCTCTCAAGGAGCTCATGAACTAGGAAAACATTCAATCTCAGTTACACATTAAAATCATCTAGAGTGTTTTTATAAAAATCTCAATGTTAAGGTCACACTCTGAAACAATTAAATCAGACTATTTAGATTTAGGGAGGAGGTACCCAGGCATCAGAATTTTTTAAAGCATCTCAGGTGTTTCCTGTTCAAAGTTGAATAACACTGGCTAAATCAGTGGTTCTCAGATTTTAAGGGTGTGTCTTTATCGATGACAGGCCTGGACAGAACATAGATTACTACTGGGTAATACACTGGAATTTCTGATTCAGTGGGTATATAGTGGGCTCCAGAAATTTATATTTTTAACAATTTACTAAATGCTGAATCAATGATTTGCAGTCCTAAATAAACATCACAATGATCTTAGACACTAAAAGCAAAACAACAGAAACAACAAAACACAGCAATGCCTATGTTCCTACCCGCAGAGATTCTGGTTTAGTTCCTCTGAGATGGAGTCCAAGCATGAGTTTTTAAAACTTCTTAGGTGATTCTCAGGCACCTACAGATTTGAGAACCAGGGCTCTTTCTGAATGAAAAGATATTATCCCCTGACTGTGAATTTGAATCACCTCAGAAAATTTACAAAATTCTGATATCTGGGTCACACTTCAGACAAATGAAATCAGATTATTTTGTGTGTGTGTGGTGGGACAAAGGCATCATTTTCTCAATGGCTCTCCATGTTATTCCAATATGTAGCTAAGGTTAATAACATACTGAGATGGAGGACAGAAACATATACATGCATAGGAAAAGATGTAACAGAGTATAATGAGGGAAAGGGTGGTGTGCCCAAGGACAGCACACCAACTTGTCATGGTCTCATTAGAAAAATCTCTCAAAAAAGGAGATGCCTCAAATTAATCTTGATGAAGTTAGCTTGATAAATGGGTACTCTAGGTCCATTATCAATTCAATAAAATCTTTTTAACCCAATAACTTTAGTATCCTTTCAGCTATCCTAAGTTAAAGTTTCATCTAAAGACGTATTTTTATATTTATAATAGTTATCTACTTTTTAAAATTAATGTTTTTTCCAGTTTTATTGAAATATAATAGAAAATTAGTTGCTCGTATTTACATTGTACATTTCAATGAGTTTTATTCAATTATAATTGGCATATAACGATATATTAGTTTCTGTTGTGCAGCATAGTTATTAGAGATGTATATAACTCACAAAGTGATTACCCCACTAAATCTAGTACCCCTCTTCCCCCTTACATATTTATTACATTATTGACCATCTTCCCCCATGCTACACTCTACATCTCCATGTCTATTCTTCAACTATCCATTCGTACCTCTTAATCTTCTTGCCTTTTTTGCCATTCCCCTGAACCTCCCTCTCACCTAGAAGCCCTCAGAATATTTTCTGTATCTATGAGTTTATTTCCACGTTTGCTGTCGTTGTTGTTGATTTTGTTCTTTAGATTCCACAAGTATGTGAAATCATGTGATATTTATCTTTCTCTATCCGACCCATTTCATTCAGTGCAATACCCTCTAGGTCCATCAAGGCAATATCTTTTTCCATCTCCTTCCTTTTAGTCTCTGTGTGTCTTTTAATCTGAAGTGAGTCTCTTGTAGGCAGCTTATGTAGAAATCTTGTTTTCTTATCCATTCAGCCACCCTATCTTTTGATTGGAGCACTTAATTCTTTTCCATTTAAGGTATTTGTTGATAGGAATGTAGTTATTACCATTCTTTATTCCTGTTTTTGATGCATTTTCTCTTCTTAAAGAAGTCCCTCCAACATTTCCTCTAATACTGGCTTGGTGGTGATGCACTCCTTTAGCTTTTGTCTGGGAAGCTCATTATCTGTCCTTCGATTCTAAATGACAATTTTTCTGGGTAGAGTAATCTTGGTTGTAGTCCTCGCTTTTCATCACTTTTAATATTTGTGCCACGCCCTTCTGGCCTGTAAAGTTTCTATTGAGAAATCAGCTGACAGTCTTATCGGCATTCCCTCCCATGTAACTAATTGCTTTTCTCTTGCTGCTTTTAAGGTTCTCTCTTTGTCTTTAACCTTTGGCATTTTAAGTATGTGTCTTGGTGTGGGCTTCTTTGGGTTCCTCTTGTTTGAGAGTCTCTGAACTTCCTGGCCTTGTATGTCCATTTCTCTCACCAGGTTAGGGAAGTTTTCCATCATTATTTCTTCAAATAGGTTTTCAATTCCTTGCTCTCTCTCTTCTGCCTCTGGTACCCTTACAATACAAATGTTGTTAGGTTCAACATTGTCTTGAGACTTCTTAAGCTATCTTCATTTTTATGGATTATTTTCTTGTTGTTGTTGTTATGATTGGGTGTCCTCTGTTACCCCATCTTCTATGTCACTGATTCAATGTTCCATTTCATACACTCTATTGATTCCCTCTAATGTACTCTTCATCTCAGCTTTATAGTCCTCATTTCTGACGGGTTCTCTATTATATTTTACATGTCTATTTTTATGTATTTTTTTTATCTCTTTGTTAAAGTTCTCACTAAGTTCATCCACTCTTCCCTTAAGTTTCCTGAGCATCCTCATAACCAGTGTTTTGAACTCTGCATCTGGTACATTGTTTATCTTCATTTTGGTGAATTCTTTTTCTGGAGCTTTGTTCTGTTTTTTTCATGTGGGACATGTTTCTTTGCCTCCCTATTTTGGCTGCCTCCCTATGTCTTTTTCTATGTATTAGGTAAGGCTCCTAAGTCTCCTGGTTTTGCAGAGTGGTTTAATGTAGCAGGTGTGCTGTGGGGCCTCTTTGCGCAGACCTGGCGGGGAATCCAACTGCAGGCCAAGTTCAGCCTCTGCTTGTGGACCCTTGGGGCCATCTGGTAAGAGTCACCAAGCAATTCACATATGACTGCCACTCATGATGGGTTTACAGGTGCCTCGAGGGGTCAAGTCCAGAACTGAACCCAGTTGCCATTGGTGCGGGACGTGGGGCTGCTCAGCAAGAAGTACAGGACATGCCGCGGCCAGATGTTGTTTCCTTGGGTTTTGTGAGTTTGAGAGATTTTATGAAAGTTTGCAGCAGGAGCCAAGACAGCCTGTTTCTATGGAATAAATCACTGGAAGCGGCTTGGTTGGGACCATAATTTGGGAGAGGCAGAGTATCAGGGAAACTTCTGGGTGGAGAGATCTATGTTACCCAGGTTGATGGCGCCTGCATCTGCAGGCTGAAGAGAGGAGGGCTCTATAAAGTAACAATGACTTCTGCCTGCCTCTTTGTCCAGGAGAAAGCTGCCACTCCAGCCCTTTCCCTGAAGCCCGAAACTCAGTGCCTCTCCGTATGTCCCCGATGCCCCTGGAGCAGCTGTCCCAGTGCTGGAGCTCAGAGCAAGCGAGTCCATCAGCAGGTAAGGCCAGGTGTGCACCCTTTAAGAGAGTATCTGATCCCACAGCCTGCTGTCTCAGCCGCAACCTCCACTGTTTTTCACAGACGAGGTTGTGGAAACTTGTCTTTCATGCACTAGAAGCCTGTCCTGTGGAGCCCAATGTGGGACTGGGACCCCTCACTCCTCAGGTGGGGGAGGTGGCTCTGCAGCCAAGATAGCCCTCCCCAATCCTCGATCGCCATAGGCAGTTGTGGGACTAGGCTGTTTCGCATCTTCGCCCCTCCTACCATGTTGAGGTAACCTGTTATTTGAGGTTACCCAGTTGTTGGGCTTCTGTTCAGCCAGACCTCGGTGACTCCATGTACTGGTTGTTCTATAGTTTTGTTATAGTTTTCGTGTGATCGCTAGAGGAGGCGTGCACAGCATCTACGTTCTACACCATCTTGAATTTCTCCCTTCATCTTCATTATTAAAGAAAGATAAGCATAATGACAAAGTACAAATTGGCAGAAAAATCTAAATATGTTTCCTATCCCTTTAAAAGCTTCTGGTTGTTTTGCTTTAAGAAACACTCCCAAATCTAAATCTCATTTTAATATTTTTACATTTTTTCTGATATTTAATCCTTATATCCATTTGAATTTATTTTTGTAAGGCTTGAGGTAGGGATCCTTTTGTATCTAAACTGATAGATGTCTGAGACACTACCATTTTAAATAAAAATAATTTTCTCCTCCTGAATTTACATACAATTTAAATTACATATGAAATACTCAATTTGCACTGGGATATTTCTGTGCCTCGCTGCTGAAAGGACTTGAAAGGTGCAGTGGTGGTGATCCCATCACAACCCAATTCAATTTGCCTATTTGGCCTGTGTAGAAGACAGATGGATCTCGGAGAATGAGAGTAGGCTATCACAAGCTTAACCAGGTGGTAACTCCAATTATAGCCACTATACCAGATGTGATTTCATTGCTTGAGCAAATTAACATATCAGCTGGTACTTGATATCTAGCTATTGATATGGCAAATGCCTTTTTCTTCATCCTAGTCAATAATGATGCCCCCTCCCCAACCCCAGCAGTTTGCCAGCAATACACCTTTAGTGCCCTACCTCAGGGATATGGATATATCAATTCTTCCGTACTTTTTTATAATTTAGTTTTCAGGAACATGATCACCTTTTTCTTCCACAACATATCACACTTGTCTATTATATTGATGACATTATGCTGATTGAACCTAGTGAGCAAGAAATAGAAACTGCTTTGGATTTATTAGTAAGATGCTTGTGTGTCAGAGAATGGGAAATATGCCCAATACAAGTTTGGAAGCCTTTTATCTCAGTGAAATTTCTAGGGGTCCATTGGTGTGGGGTATGTTATCTCTTCTAAGGTGAAATATACATTGTTGTATCTGGCCCCTCCTACAATTATCAAAGAGGCACAACACCGAGTAGATTTTGATGGCAACATGTTCCTCATTTGGATGTGTTACCCCAGCCCATTTACCAAGTGATCCAAAAAGGTACTAGTTTTGAATGGGACCTAGAATAAGAGAAGGCTTTGCAACAAGCTACTCTGCTGCTTGGACCATATGAGCCAACAGATCAAATAGTGCTTCAAGTTGCAGTGGTAGATAAAGATAATATTTGGAGCCCTTGGAAAGCCCCTATTTATAAATCTCAATGTGAGCCTTTAGAATTTTGGGCAAAGCCTTACCATCCTCTGTGAGAAACTACTCCACTTTTGAGAAATAGCTCTTGTCCTGGTAATGGGCCTTAGTAGCAACTTAATGCTTAACTATATGCTACCAAGTTAACATGCAATTTGAGCTGCCCATCATGAAGTGAGTATTATCTCTCCCACCATTCCATAAAGTCAGGTGTGAACAGTAGCACTCCATCAACAAATGGAAGGGGTATATATGTGATGGGACACAAGCAACCCTTGAAAGAACAAGTAAGTTACATGAAGAAATAGCTTAAATATTTATGGTCCCTACTCCTATTACACTACCTTCTCGATCCCCGCCTACATCTATGGCCTCATGCAAAGTTCCCTATGATCAGTTGACAGAGGAAGAGGAGATGAGTCTGGTTTATAGATGATTCTGCATGATATACAAGCAACACCTGAGAGTGGATAAATGCAGCACTGCAGCCCATTTCTGGGACATCCCTGAAGGAAGTGGTGACAGGAAGTCTGCCCAGTGAACTCTGAGCAGTGTACCTAGTTGTTTACTTGGTTTGGAAAGAGAAATGGCTAGATGTGTGGTTTGGTTGGATGATCAGGGACTTGGAATGAATACGGTTGGAAAATTGGTGACAAAAACATTTGTGGAAAAGATATATAGATAGACATTTCTGAATGGGGTAAAATGTGAAGATACTTGTGTCCCATGTGAGTTACTCACCAAAGGGTGGTGACCTCTGCAGAGGAGGATTTTAATAATCAATAGATAGGATGACCTGCTTTATAGATACTAGTCAGTTTCTCCAACCATCCCTGTTATCATCCAATGGCCTCATGAACAAAATGACTACAGTGGCAGGGATGAAAGTTTACACAGGCTCAGAAACATGGACTTGCATGGACTACTGCTGAGTGCCTATTATGCTAGCAGCAGAGATCAACACTGAGTCCCTCATACGGCACCATTCCCCAGGATGATCAGCCATCTACCTTGTGGAAGGTTGATTGCACTGGACCACTTCCACCATGGAAGAGGCAGCATTTTGTTTTACTGGAATAAACTCTGGATGTGTATTTACCTTCCCTGCATGTGATGCTTCTGCTAAAACTATCATGCAGCCTTATAGAAAGCTGTAATGATTGTCATAGTATTCTATACAGCATTGCTTCTGATCAAGGAACTCGGTAGTAAATCAAGTACAGAAATGGGCAAATAGTCATGGAATTCATTGGTGTTACCATGTCCCTGCCCCGCCAAACACACACCATAATGAAGCAGCTGACTTCATAATATAATGGAATGGCCTTTTCAAGACTGAGTTACAATTCCAGTAAGGTAGCAATACCCTGCATGACTGGAACAAAGTTCTCCAGAAGACTGTATATATTCTCAATTAATATCCAATATATAGTGCTGTCTCTCCCATAGCCAGAATTCACAAGTCTTAGAAGCAAGGAGTGGAAATGCAAGTGGCCACCCACTATTACCTCTAGTAACTTACTAATAACATGTTTGCTTCCTGTTCCTGTGACCTTATGCTCTGTGGCCTAGAGGCCTTGGCTCCAAAGGGAGGGGTGCTTCTACCAGAAGTTGCAACAATGATTCCATTTAACTGGAAGTAAGACTATCATTCAGCCACTTTGAACTCCTCATTCCCATGATTCAACAGGCAAAACTGCAAACTGGTATAGTCATGCTATGGAAACAATATGAAGATTCCTCAAAAAACTAAAATTAGATCTATCATATAACCCAGCAATCCCACTTCTGGGTATTTATCTGAAGAAAAGAAAAACATTAATTTGAAAAGATATATGTTCATTACAGCATTATTTACGACAGCCAATATATGAAAATAACCTACATGTTCATTGATAGATGAATTGAATATTATATAATGGTATATTACTCAATCATAAAAAAAGAATTAAATCTTGTTATTTGTGACAACACAGGTAGACCTAAAGGGTATTATGCTAAGTGAAATAAGTCAGACAGAAAACAACAAATACTGCATGGTTTCACTTATATATGGAATTTAACAAATCAAAACAAATGAACAGACAAACCAAAACATAAACAGATTTATAGAAATAGAGAATAAACTGATGGTTGCCAGAGGGGAGGGAGGCGACAGGATGTGTAAAAAGGTGAAGGGAAATGTAGTCGATAATACTGTGATAAATTTGCATGTGATAGATTACTAGATTTAGGGGGTGATCATATCATAAGATATAAAAATGTCAAATCACTGTATTGTACACCTGAAACAAATATAATATTGAATATCAAGTATACTTAAATAAAAAATAATTACTTTAGCTAAATAAATGTATGTATTGTAGCTACAAAAATGTCTAGAGAAATTTATTAAAGTGCTTATATGAGAAATAAACCAAAAATCTAGGTTTTCATCATAAGAACCTAAATTAGAGCATATAAATACAAAGTAGAAGGAAGGATATAATGAAGTAAAAAAAAGTAAAATATTTGTTTCCTTAATAAGGTTAATAGCCCCCTAGCAAGACTGATAAAGGGAAAAAAAGAGAAAACAGAAATTTCAATATTCAGAGTGAATGAGGAACTATCACTATATATCCTACATGTACTAAAAGTATGATAAAGAAATATTATAAACAAACTTATGCTAATTATTTTGAAAACTTTGATGAAATAAAAACATTTCTTGAAACACACAAATTATCAAAACTGTTAAAAATTACACAGAAAGCCTGAATACTCCTACATATATTAAATAAATAGAATCATTTGTTCAAAACTTTCTCACAATTATATATGTCCAGATGGTTTTGCTGTTGAATTCTTACACATAATGGAGAATTAATAGCAGTCTTACACAAACATATTCAGTTAATAGTGAAGGAGAGAATACTTGCCATGTCGTTTTACAAGGCCAGTATAATCCTGATACCAAAATTGAAGAAAAAATTACAGTAAAAGAAAATTACCAAACGATATCATCTGATATAGATGCAAAAAACCCACAAGCAAGTTAAACCCAGAAATATATTACAATGATAGCACATTATGACTAAATACAGTTTGTCCTCAGAATGCACAATTGGTTTCATAACAGAAAATTAATCAATGTGATTAACTCCATTAGAAGAATAAAGGAGAAAGTTATTTGATCACATATAAGCAAAAAATAGGATTTCATTAAATTCAATTTGTTCATGACAAAAATTTCCAGCAAACTAGAGATATAAAAAAATTAATTGATTTTAAAATAATATCTACAAAAGGCAAACAAAAACTACAGCTGTAATCATTCTTAATAGTGAAAGACAACACTTTTCCCTTGGATTAAAAACAAAGATGAAATTTGAATCTTTAGCATTGATTACATAATAATGTGATTTTATGTTTTCTGATTTTGATAATTGTACTGTCATTAAATAAGAGAATGCCATCATTCCTAAGAAATGTACACTGAAATATTTAGGAGCAAATGGGCACAATATCTATAGCTTAATGTCAAGTGATTCACATAGAATGGAGAGAGGGACAGTATGACAGAGGCACAGAGAAAGAGATGGAGGGAGGATGATAAAGCACTTGGGGCAAAAGTGTAAAGAATTGGCAAATCTTTGTAAAGAGTATAATGAGTTTTTATACTTTTCTTGCAACTTTTCTTTATGGTTTAAATGATATTAAAATAAAAAGTTAATAAATACAGTTTCATTTAGAGTTTTTGGCCTATTGAGGCCAGCTAATAAATGAGGGGCATCAGTTTTAATAACGAACAAGTGAGTTAATTTAAACAGTAGTAGGCACTAGAAAGAATGAAACTAGTTGATTTGCCCATATAATAACTCTGAAACATATATATTAAATTTAATCTATTTTTCTAAAATGTTTCTATGGCTACCATATTAATAATCATTTTAGTGAATTTTTTTCAGAGATTAAATTTCTAAGATCTTAAGATCAATTACGTTTCTTTCTAATATTTTTAAAACAAAGAAAGGGCTAGCGTTATAAATAATAAAAACACTAATTTGTTGAAAAAAGTCAGGTAGTTTTCTAACATAACCCATATAAATGTGGAATAGCAATACTATTGACTAATTTTTAAATGATTTGGGTCAATTCACAAATTGTATTATTTCCCTTAAAGATTGTAATTTCTGCTACATCTTTACTTAGTAACAAATTCTTCCTGGATTTTAACTAATATCAACTCATATCATCTGTTGCAAACAATGAAATGTTCATGTCATCTTATCAGAAAAGCAAAAGTAGGGTCTGAGAATGAGTAAGAAGTCTGACACTGAATTTCTAAGTTGAGATTAACCATGATTTCATGTAAGATCCTTCCCAATGAAGCATTTAATATTCACAAATTCAACTGCTTCCTTTCTTTATCTCGAACATACCCACCATTCCAATTATTCCCTTGTTTATAATTAAGGATGGAAAGAAAATCACTACTATGAGATTTTTGCTACATACCAGGCACTGTACAAAGGCACTTTAAATATAGTTTTCTCATTAAATTTTCACAACAACCTTATAAAGTATTATTATCTCTATTTTATGTGAGCAGTCTGAGAATCAGTGATGTTCAATGGCTTAAGGTCAAACAGCTATTATATGTCCATGTGGCTTCAACCACATCACACTGTCCTGGTTTTGGCACTCCTGAAACTTTAATTTCATAACCTACAAAATGAGGAAAACCATGATTTAGCAAATAGCAGTACTATATAGATTATGAAGTGATAATGCAATGCTGTAATGTGAATATTGAATATATCCAGAATGTTAGTAATTTGATCTACCTTATATCTTTTCTTGATCTAAGTCAACATGCTAAATAAGTACACTTTAGGAGAAAAATATATTTATATCCCCCAAATTGTGTTTTTAGAAAAGTTACTCTTATTATTACATGACATTTAACAAATCTATAATTGACCAACAATGGTATTTTTTCTCATTTGGACAAAATGAAAAGTTGAAATATTTCTGTATGAAAAGACTGTTCTGTACAATTTATCAATCTCAGTTTTTCTTTGGAGAAATGGATCATTAAATGCTCACTCTATGAAACACCAATACATATCCCATTATGGGAAAATTCACACTGTAAAATAAAAAAAAAATATTTTAACTCAAATTGGAAAATGAATGAAGTCCCAAAATCTATTTGAAATGAGAAGTTAAGGTCAGCATAGTAGCAAATGAGGTTTAAAATGTTTGTCTGGAAATCAATAGAGCTGCTCTACAGATAAGCATACATTTAATACTATACAGCAGAGAAATAGAAATATTAGATTTAAGTGAGAAATTGTACTGCAAGTAAGTGGAATCTCAATAAATATGCTGCCCACCTTTGCAATAGTTATGTTGTGGTAATACAGGAAAAAATGTAAAATTTATGTATAGTAGAGAATTATTCTCTCCATTCATTCATTCATTCATTCATTCATTCCATATCCATCCTTTTTCCACCTCCCACAACAAAGTGACATCAGGTGAGTTACATTTAAAACAAAAACTTTCAGTAAGCTATAGCATACATTTAAAAAGTACACAGATCACAATTGTTCAGATTGATAAATTTTACAAAATGACCACACCTACATAGCCAGCATCCATATTTAGAAACATAACATTACTAGCATCCCAGAGGTCTCCCTTATGCCCTCTTCCAGAAGCCTCTTTTATTCCCTCTTCTAATCACTATCCATCCCTAACCTTCCTCAAGGAAAAATAATATCTTGATTCCTAACATCATGATTCTGTTTACGTCTTCATTAAATGTAATAAAAGAGTACGTACTGTCATGTCTGGCTTCTCTCGTTCAACAGGTTTGTGAGATTCATTCATAATGTTGTGTAAATTATAAGTCATGTATTCTTATGGCTGTGTAACATTCCACTGTGTGATCATATCAAAATATTTTTTTTATTCTTTCTACCCTTGATTTTAAGTTTAGAAAGTGTTATAAATGGAGATGCTATGGATATTCTTTTACATGTTTTTTGATGATGATCAGCACTAATTTCATGTTGGACATATACCTAGAAATGGAATTTTTGAATTACAGAGTATACAAGTGATCATCTTTATTAGATACTGCCAAAGAGTGTTTTCTAATGTATTTGTGCCAATTTACATTCCCACAAACTATATACGAGAATTCTGGTTGCTCCATATCCTTGTCAACATTTTGTATTGTCCGTCCTCTTCTTTCAGATATTCTGGTGGGTATGTAGTGGCACTTCCTTTGTCATCACTAGAATGTATGTAGTTATATCTAGTAATTCTGTATACTATTTCATTTCTCTATGGCTTAGATACAGATGAGCTGACTAAACCTAGAGAAACTGAACCTCATATTCTTTGTGTAAACAAAGTATTACCAGTTTGCCTAACTTATCAGATTGCTGTATGGATCAAGTAAAATAAAGTATAGGAAATGCTAAAGAGGAAAAATACCATATTACTATCGCTTAGTACAGTGATTCTAAACATTTTTAATAATCATCATCATATAACATGCACCTTTTCAAACATCTGAATCAGAATTTCTAGAGAAGCTATTTGAGATTATGTATTCTGAATAAATTTCTTCAGGTAATTTTTATGATCAAAAATTTTTGAAAGCCAATGATCTAGACAATTTCTATTATGTTGCATAAAATATGTACACTTTCCAAGTGTCATTATTTTCAATTATTTAATAATGGCTGTCATCCTCAGATATTTCTATGTAATTAACAATATGTAAGGTATTAAGTTAAATATCAGTACCCTCTAAAACCATTTAACAAAAAACCTAAGTGTTGAATTTACAACACTAAACACAGCCACTAATCTATGCCATGCTTGTAAATTCACTACCTCTAAGAAGTGTTTTAAGGTTTTCATTGATGTGACACTGAATAGCATAAACATTTGAATGGATGCTATGAAACTTGTTCTGATTTCTTCTATACAAATATTAAAATTTGTTAATGCAAATGTGGATTTGTTCGACTTCCCTAGAAATTAATTTGAAAATATGTATCAAGTACCTTTAAGTTTTCTTATTTATTCACCATTCCAATTTTACTTTTTGGGTTTTTTACTTCAAATAATAGCCCCAAACAAGGATGTGGAGAAAAGGGAACTGTTGTGCACTTAGTGGGATTGCAAACTGGTTCGGCCACTATGGAAAACAGTATGGAGGGTCCTCAAAAAATTAAAAATAGAACTACCATATGACCCAGAAATTCCATAACTTGGTATTTATGTGAAGAAATTAAAAACACGAATTTGAATAGATATATGCACCCCTATGTTCACTGCAGCGCTATTTACAATCGCCTAGATATGGAGGCAACCTAAGTGTTCATCAATACACAATTAGATAAAGAAGAGGTGGTACATATACAAAATGGAATATTACTCTACCATAAAAGACAGTGAGATTTTACCATTTACGACAACATAGATGGACCTAGAGGATATTGTTGTAAGTGAAATAAATCAGACAGAGAAAGACAAAGACCATATGATTTTGCTTAACATGTGGAATCTAAGGAATAATATAAAAGAACAAACAAACAGAAACAGACTCATAGATACAGAGTACAAACTGATAATTGCTGGATGGAAGGGGGATTTGGGAACTGGTTGAAAAAAGTAAAGAGATTAAGAAATATAAATTGGTAGTTACAAAATAGTTACTGAGATGTAAAATACAGTATAGGGAATATAGTCAATCATATTTTAATAACTATGTACAGTGCCAGGTGTGTACTAGATTGCACAGCTGAAACTAGTATAAAATAATACTGAATGTAAACTATAATTAATAAAAACATTTAAAGAAGAATCTCCAGAGACATACGCTAAGTGAAAACAAGCTAATCCTCAAAGGTTACATTCTACATTCTTAAACTGACAGTTATACATTCTTAAACTGACAGTTATACAGGTAGAGTAGTGGTTGCTAGGGTTTATGAACTTGGGGGAGGGGAAGTGGGTGTGGCTATAAAAAGGGCAGCAGGAGAGTTCTCTGTGTGGATGAAACTCTCTGTCTCTTTACTGTGGAGAATCCTCACAGGATTCTCCACAGGTGATAACATTTCATAAATACACACATGCACAGGAGCAGGTATCAAACTGGCGACATCGGAATGAGATAGATGGAGTGCATCGATGCCAATTTCCTAGTTGTGATATCGTACATCTCAAAATAAAAAGTTTATTTTAAAAATTGATCACACTCCTATATACAAATGAAGAACATGTGGAAATGAAAATTAAACACGTGATACTATTTACAGTCACTCCAAAGAAAAAGAAACATTGACATATAAATCTAACCATTTACCAAGGGGTAGATGAAAATATTAAACATCCAAATCTCTTCCTAAATTTACAAAGTATAAAGAATATATCTGCATATCTAATTTACAAGGGAAGAACAAACTAGATATATCCCTAAGAACATGGATGGATCTTAAAAACCAGGGTCAGCAAAACATCAAGGAATGATGATGTATAATATTAACAGATACCTAAATTGAAAATAAATGCCCACAAACTATCATAGATATACTAATGCTCATGAAAAGTATAAGCATCAAATGCATCTGAATGATTGCCCACGAGAAGAATGGGGCTGGGAGGAAGAAAAAGGGAGATAAATGAGAAAACAAGAGAACTCGAGGAATATGATTAACTCAACTCTCTACACGTGATGTCAAACCACTGCATCATCTCCCCACCTCAGCCACACGCACACAACAGATCTTTTCAGGGGAAGAACAGCATTAAGATATACTGACGTATGAAGGGAATGATATAAAGACCAGCTTTTACTCGATTTTGTTCTTGTAATAAAATTATCTGCAGGCAAGTGTCCCCGTTATTGCCTGTGGAGGTGAGTGCACCATTTCCGCTGTGCCACCCGTGTTAGGCTACTGCCCCATCCCAAGTTTCTAAAGAAAGTGCACTAATCAGTGTTGAGTTTATGGCCTCCAAACACCATTACTTTAGAGTGTGTGTGTGTGTGTGTGTGTGGTGTGTGGTGTGCGTGTGTGTGTTTGTGTGTGTGTGTGTGGTGTGTGGTGTGCGTGTATTATTGTGTTTTTGTGTGTGTGTGTGTGGTGTGTATGTGTGTGTGTGTGTGTGTGTGTGTGTGTGTTGTGTTGGGGGGTGCCATCAGTGACTTTCTGTAGGCTGAGTACTTGGTCCTTCTGAGGGCCATTAGTTGCTTACAGCATCAGTGAGGTGCAACATACATCACAATGACATGAGTGACCTGGAGGTGACTTTGCTGTCTGCCTTCTGAAGGGGGTGTCATTGTCGCCTTAAGCACATTACAACTCTCCCCGCCTACCCCTCTTCCCCTCCAGCCCTACACACACACTTCAAGGAATATGAAGTCCTTTTCCTCCTTGCCTGGGAGATAAAATGTTAAGAAGGACATTCGTCTTCATTTCTCCGTCCTGACCCAGGCCTTATTCTCAATGTCTGGCTACTCTTGTTCTCCAGGGCCTCACCTCCTCCCTTCTCAAACAGCCGCCACTTCCCTTCCCTCCATCCCCACCATCAGAAAACCAAGAGACAGATATTTTTAACTTGATTTTATTGTCATCCTCATCAGGGTACATTATAAGTTTCAGATTTGATCTCTCTGTGGACTAGTTGTCCACTGCATCCTGAGGAGACGCCAGAGATAGATCTAAATCTGGCCCCTGCTATTCATAAGGCATTCTTTTCATTATTGGATGTCTGAGAGATCTCTTGTTCATCCTCCAGTAAGTTTTGACGTTACTTCTTCTTTGTCCCGTGGTGGAAGACAACGATCGTCGACCCTTTTCTCCTTTCTTTGGTTTCCTCACATTTTGTTCAGGGGCTGACCTTACTCTCTTGACTGCCTTGGGCACCTGGTAGGGAAACAAGATGAGGCCAGAAGGGCATTAGTTTGAAGGAAGCGGATGGAGCATGAATGGCTGGGGCGGGGGCTTTATGAGAAGAGATGCAGATTGGGGAAGGGACTTTTGCTAGACAAGGACAGGGTGCTGTGGGGTGGAGATTTATGGGGAAAAAGAGGAGGCATAAGAGTGGGAGTCATCTTACTTGGCCTTTTTCCTGGTTCTTGGATTGGCTGGAGATCTCTTTATTCTCTCCTGTGTCTGGAGATGGCTCGTCCGATGTTATAGCTGATCCTTCCACACTACGTTTCGTTTCCTCTCCCAAGTGGATTTCCTCCACCATATTTAAAGCTCCTGGGTTGGACGCCTCAGGGCTCGTGACCTCCCTATTTACAGCTTCTTCAGAGAATAAAGATCCCATCTTCTCTGCTTGGTTGGTCAGTAGACACTGCTCTGGTCAGTGCTAACTAGCCCTGAGGTGGCTTCGACATCACAAAGCTCAGCTGCTGACATCACCATGGGCGGGGCTGCAGAGTGTAGGAGGGTAGCTGAATATGCTGTCCTTCCTTAACAACCCCTAAACATAGTTCCCAAAATGACTGGCCACCCTTCTTTATGTCCCATGTACAATTCTGATGGGGAATAAGACATGGAAAGGGAATTTCATCCATTCGTTCCCCATGGACACCACAGAAAAGCTGTGGTTCACTTGATCCTTTCCCACTCTTTGCCATACCTAGTATTTTGAATTTCTTACCTAAAGTCTCTCCAAAATGAAATTTAAGTCATCTCAATTTCCTCCTACAAATTCCTCGTACACACCTCGAAGCCCATTCATTTCTTGGCTACTGCCAGGCAGCTTGTCCATCCACCTCCTTTTCCCCAATGTCCATGTAGATTTCTTCAGTGTTTGGTTTCCAGTCTATAATCACTGACTCTAGGCTGTCAAGATTTCTGTGAATGAGCTTTCTCTACCAGGCATACTCATCTTGTTTGAAATCTGGGAGGCATGTTCATGTTAGTAGATATAGTAACCCCACGTGGGTCTTACCAGTGGAGGGGCAAGGCCCAGGTGTTCATGATGAAAGTTGTTCTGGGCTTTTATGAAGGAGGCCCTGATACAAGGACCGCTGTATTAGAAGCCTCACAGTGTCCCCGGCCTCACCTCTTCTTACCCTATAGTTTGTAACCGCACAAACTAACAAACTTCATTTCTTTAATATAGTTTTTATCCCTGTGAATCAAGCTGGTTTTGCCCAGATAATGGCTTTGAGGCTCGCTTGTCTTCTCTCCACCCCTCATCCTCTATATGCCTGCTCCTTTAGTCATTAAGCCTTAAGACATAAGATTAACTGAGCCTCAGGTCTATAATCCTGAGGACAATAGGATTCAGTTGGACTTTAGACTAAGGGTAACATCTTGGCTTTAGATGTGTTTCAGCTCCAGGCCTATCGAGGCAGAACCCACCAGTCACGGGATCAGATGGGATGGCGCCATGGCTGATTCCAGAAGCAGACAGGATGATCCATTACCTCATCCCTCTTTCATCATCCAACCAGTAACACCCATGCCCCAACTCCCTTAGTTTCCATGATGACTGATTTTTCCCTGTATATTCTGTGCTTCCGTGATACTCGGTGAGCCAGGCCTTTGCGTGCTAGCTCGTCCGCGTCTCTGGGAATTGCAATTCTCTAATAAATGCTTATTCTAAATAGCCCCACTCCCGTGTAAGTCTATTGGCTTAAAGCATGGCAGTCAGTATGAAGGCCGGACGCGATTGCCTCTGGTTATGTTTACATGCAAGATACTACGAGCTCTGACTTACTGGAGCACTCAGAGCTGGGGTTACTCAACTTTCTACTGTATGTTCTATGTAGTGCAACAAGAAAAAGATATTCAGATTGGAAAAGGAGAAGTAAAAGTGTCCTTCTTCAAAGACTATCTGACAGTCTCTGCAGTCAATTCTACACACCTAAAAAAGAAGCTTCTACTACTAAAAACTTAGTTTATCAAGTTTGTGGGATATAAGATCAGTACACAAAACTCAAGTTTATGTTTATATATTAACAACCAACAATTAAACATTGAAAGTAACAGGGCAAATTAAAATATCTCTAGATAAAATGAAAGATTTAGGGATGAAATTGATTTTCTATTAAAATATTGCAATCCAACTTTGTAATGTAACTCCTGCTGGGATTTTTACTGATTCTCTCTTACATTTTCCACTCAAATGTATAAGAAAAAAATGAGAGGTCATCAGGAGACACAGTTCACTTTTACTGAACTTTTCCAATTTTGATGAAGTTAGTTTTCAAGAATATTCTTCTTCATCGTACTAGGTTGGAGAACACACAAAGTGAATCTCCATGTGCAATTGCAAGTTGGAGACAGATTCAAGCCCAGAGCCAAGGACTCCTACTTCCTACAGGAAACAGTACACTCAAATGGGAATACGTTGACAAAGAAGTGGGTACAGGGAGACCATCAGAGAGAGCGCAGTAATGCAGGGCTTGTAACAACTGAGGTGCTACCACTTCAGACCTAAAGAGATGAGAAGATGGAGTGGTTACTGAGTGGTCAATATACGTGAAGGAAAGGTCATCTTGAGATCAGTGATCTCTACCAAGAGAGTCTGCCAGCCCCAGGTGACCAGCAAGGAGGGAGCTAGGAGATTAAGCACCTTGCCCTTACTTTCCTCTCTCCCTCCAACTCTCCTTGGGGCTCCCCATCAGCCAGATTCAATGGACTCCTGAGGCCCAGTAGCCCACTGATATAATCCATGGGAAACAGCCTCCCAGGACAGAGAGTAGGATGGAGAGTGGATCTGGAAGGGCAGAGAGAAAGTGTCCGGCAGATGCAAGAGGCGCAGCGATCCTAGGAGGTGGGCACCAATTATCGTTCCCATTGATACTTGAGGAAATCGGGGATCAGAGATGCTAATTAACTTATGAAACATTGTAAAATAGGATTCAAACTCAGTTCTTCAGGCCTCAAATCTCGTATTCTTTCTGGTACTCTTGGTAAATTGCATACTTTCTCCAGGGTTCAATTTCCCATCTATGGAATGAGGAATTGAGAATAACTAGTGCTAACTTTAAAAAACATGCTGTGATTCTATAATTCTCGCTTTTAATAATATTATGATTCCTTAACTCTTAATCGTATGATTGTAGGCTATCAACCCCAGAGTAGAAAACTATTAAGTGTGGGGCTCTCCTGGCTTGAACAACTCTCTTGTCCTTTCTCATTCAGTCACCACTAGACGGGCATCAGACCCCGTCAGCCCTTAGAACAAAGCCCTTGGCTGAATCTGGAGGATTAGTCCAGAAACAAGGCGCTTGAGATAGAGGTAAACCATAGAACAAATACCATTCAGTCACTCATCAACCCTTGAAGAAGCATGTGTTCTGTGTTAAGCACTGTGCTTGGCACAGGGACATAAAGACCAATAAACATGGCCCTTGTCATGTACTCTTTGAGGAAAATTTCTCTGGCCTATGCCTTCCCAGATGTTTACTTCCATATCTGTTTACTCAGACATCTTCTACAGTGCTCGACATTTTACATTTTTTTTCCCACTGAGATGCCTCAGGCAAAAGAGTGTAATCCTTTATTACTATGTCTAATATGAAAGAGACTTCAATGCCACATGAAAGATGGAAATATTAGCTTGCAATAAGACAGACCTTCGAGTGTATATGTCACTGGGAGAGAAACAAAGCATTGTGATTTTTTTTTTATCCCACGGCCTAACAAGTTGAAAGAATATCCTGTTATAGAACTTTCTGGAAATCAATACCAGGTATTTAGGTATTTTGATGGAGAAAAGAAAATGGTATTATTAAAGGTTTTTTGTCTCTCAATATTTAGAATATTTGATTTTTCCTATTTTAATTTTGTCACGTTATCAGTGACAATGTAGAACCCAGTATAGTCAATTATAAATAATTAGACTTGTGATTTTCACTACATTTTTCTTTACCTCTGTACCTATCCTGAGAAGATCTTTCCGTTTTACTCATGTTTTAGATTCAATTATTTCCTCAAGATCTCTGAATTCTAAATGGAAAGGCGCTATCTGAAGGTCAGTTCGATGAAAGAGAAACTGAGATCTGCTGCTCACCCTTTGTCTCCAAGGTGTGATGTGCCTGACATGTCTTATCCCTGGAAACAATCCGTTCCCACCAAATTTTTCTTCTTTTTTTACTATAAAGAGTAAACTTTGATATTTAAAAAATCATCTGATCAATTCCTATAGCCTTAATTAAATTATACATTTCAGAATATGATAGTACCGAGCAGAAATGACACAAAGCCAATAACAGCCACTCTGGTATAAAGGATGACATCCCGCTCCACACATGGCCCTCCTCAAGACTGTGCACATCACATTCCGCTTGAAAAAAGCTCTTCACCCTTCCCATGCTTTCCTTCCCTCGTCCCAACTAATGGCTCTTTTGAGTATGTGCACTTTGCAGATATCAACATATTTGTCAGACATACCTTGCTTAAAGGTATGTCAGTTCATTTCCCCAGTAACAAAAACATTTAAGATACATTGAAAATTTTCATTTTAGAATTGCCTTTCCAATCATTATGCGATAAACAACCTGTTCCTGCTATTTACATACACACCAGTGCAATATTTTCTTTTGTATAGCGCTCTATATTTCATAGAACATTTGCCCTTATCAAGCGTGTATGTCTAACGCAGGCACGTCTCAGTATAGGAAGAATGGGGGTGGTGGTGTCTTTCACAGTGACATTCACCAGAACAGTGTACTGCAATGTGCGTGTGGGTGAATATACACAGACCTCCATTTCTAACAGAGCCGTTTTGATCCTTCCACGAGGGACACAATCCATCTTTC
>NW_024340698.1:422731-456427 GCF_902729225.1 Pteropus medius | reverse complement strand
TGCTTAAAGGTATGTCAGTTCATTTCCCCAGTAACAAAAACATTTAAGATACATTGAAAATTTTCATTTTAGAATTGCCTTTCCAATCATTATGCGATAAACAACCTGTTCCTGCTATTTACATACACACCAGTGCAATATTTTCTTTTGTATAGCGCTCTATATTTCATAGAACATTTGCCCTTATCAAGCGTGTATGTCTAACGCAGGCACGTCTCAGTATAGGAAGAATGGGGGTGGTGGTGTCTTTCACAGTGACATTCACCAGAACAGTGTACTGCAATGTGCATGTGGGTGAATATACACAGACCTCTATTTATAACAGAGCCGTTTTGATCCTTCCACGAGGGACACAATCCATCTTTCACGTGTGACTCACACACTCCTATGTAGCCCTTTCGGTTCAGTCAGAATCTAGAGTTATCATTTGCAAAAGCTGCCAGCGCGTCATACAGCAGAACATGGAGACCCGTGCTCTGCTGGGGGGGACTCCAGGAGAAGGAGGGACGTATGAATAGAGAGATCCCCAGATTTCAAAACCGGGCTTAGAATGAGGAAAGTTCTCACCTGGCTGAGCTTGGCTCTGGGATGAATAACAGTTAAACCCTGGCGGTGATAGAAGAAAATATGATTTTCAGTAGTAATGATTTGTTTGAACCATATTCTGCAGTTGACTTTGTTTTGTCCTTACATGAGAAGATGCTTACATTTTTGCCAGAATCAATGTGGTCATCGGAAAAAGTGCGGGTGTGTGGCTGAACCATAACTAGGATTACAAATGACAAGAGAATCCCATGCGGTCACCACGAACAATCGATCTGAGTCACAAAGACATCTGTATCTTACTATTAGACATCAAGTTGCACTTGCAAGGAAAACACCCTAAATACATGGCCCCCGGCTAGCTCCGCATTTAATGCCTGCACCAGAGGAGCTTATGGAAATGGCAGAGTCCATTGCTGAGCACTTTCCTGGGTGAAATCCCCGAGCACGTACTGAGCTCCTTCCCTGGGCCAGGCGCGGAGCTGGGAGGAGCACGCCGACGAATCAGACATGGAGCCTCCGCGGGAAATACGCTGTGATGTGGCAGGAACAAGCGGGAGCTGTGAGAGAGAGATGTGGGGCATCGCCGAGACTCAAAGAGGGACCAATGGCAGTAGACAGAAGGGGTCTATGGAGGAGGGGAACTCTGGGAGGGGCTTTTATGGGTGGAGGATATTTTATGGATATTCTTTAACGGGGAGGAATGAAGCCATTGAAGCAGGGGCAGCTTGGGGGAAGGAGGGCACAGGTCAGGGGGACTCCCCCTTATACCTCATAGCACTGCCCGTTTCTGCACTTCTCACACCCCTGTCTTCCTGTCACTTATTTGTCAGCCTCCCTCCCAACGCTGTGAATTTCTCATCCCCACGTCCAACATACAAGAGCCTGTGGCAACCCTACACGAGATATTCATCAACATTTGCTCAACCAAAGGGCGAAGAAATAAAACTCCAAGAGATAAAATGACTCTCCAGGGTCACGCACACTCACAAGGTGGTGGACCTGGGAGTGAAGCACAAGTTCCACTAACCCCAAATCCTGGGACTTAAAACACGGTGTCATGCTGGCCCCTGACGTTCAGAGCAGGTGCTAAGGGAGAGAAGGTCCAAAAGGTTGCCTCTTCCCATCAGGTGAAGTAGCAATCATGAATGTCACGCCAAGTCATCTTTCCCTATTTACCTTCTCGTGGGTTTGCAGACGGGCTGTTACAACTGAGGGAGCGGGGAGGACTCCTGAGACAGCCAAGCGTTTGTGTCCATCAGTGTCTGTGCTGTACATTTCAAATGAATCAGTACCCTGGGAGAAGCTGGATGACACCCGGTGATGAGGGTGAAGTCAGGGCCAGATTTGAAGTCCATGGACACAGGTTTGAGTTCCAGCGAGGCCACCTGCTACTCATGTGCCCGGGGACACATGCACCAACCTCTCAGTCTCGGTTTCCTCAGGAAGTAGCGACACCCACGGCCGAGGTGTGCATTGTGAAGACGCAAGGCAGACAGTGCCTGTGCCCTACTTAGCCAGTCGACGTCGGCGTCACCATCAGACAAGTGCGCCAGCCCCTCTTCAATTGCAACTCGGAAAGAGCTGTAAGGGAGCGCCCCAGTCAGGACCCGCAGGGGAGAGCACGTCTCACCAAGAGGACGGCCTTTCCTAAGACTTGCCATGGAGAGAAAGGGATTGCATATCGATTCAACCAGACGTTGACGTGTGCCACGAATATGAGGATGGGATCAGAGGACTGGATTTTGCACGTTAACGTTGGAGGTGGGGACGGTGCAGGCTTCTCGGCAGCACGGATTGTTCCGGGCAGGGCTGCTGTCCGGCTGCTGCGAGCCCGTCCGGCCAGACCCGGAATTGCAGCCAGAGCCTTTCTGACTGGTCACGGCCTGTGCCATCCCAGGAGTCCAGAATTTTACAGTCGCCCTAGCTACCAAGATTTGCACCTGTGCTCTGACAGGCAAGGGACCTGCAGAACCACCAAGCGGGCACTGAGTGTCCCAATGCACCCCACTGAGGCAGGAACTAGGGGACGGCTTCAGGGCGATGACCACGGGCACCAGGGCCACAAGATCTCCAAGATCTGTGATGAAACACAGACTCCCTGCTCCTCCCCACGGGCAGACCCTTGGTCCTGTGCTTTCCCAAGAGGAGAGCGACCCCGCATAAATGGGGTTCTTCCTAGTGATAACGATGACACTCTCATTTATATACGAAGCCTTCCTTTGTGCCAGGCACTGTGCCACGAGCTTTAAAGGCACGTATCTCATTTGGCCCTGCCAGCAACGCCACAAAGTAGGCGCTGTGATCATCCCTATTTTATAGAAGCAGAAAGACAGTCAAAACGTAAAGAGATCGATGCAAATCAAAACTACAATAAGATAGTACCTCGCACATGTTAGAATGGATAATATCTAAGTGACAGGAAATAACAAGTGTTGATGAGGATGTGGAGAAAAGGGACCCCTCGTGCACTGTTGGTGGGATTCCAAACTGGTGCAGCTGCTATGGAAAACAGGTTGGAGGTTCCTCAAAAAATTAAACATAGAGCTATCTCATGACCCAGCAATTCCACTTACGGCTATTTATCCGAAGAAACCAAAACACTAATTCAAGCAGATATGTGCACCCCTATGTTCACAGCTGCATTATTTACAATAACTAAGATATGGAAGCAAGCTAAGTGTCCATCAGCAGACAATTAGATAAAGGAGAGGTGGTATATATACACAATGGAATATTACCCAGTCATACAAAAGATTGAAATTTTACAACATGGATGGACCTAAAGAATATTGTGGTAAGTAAAATAAATCAGGTAGAGAAAGACAAAGACATGTAATTACACTTATATGTGGAATCTAAAGAATAATATAAATGAACGAACAAATAGAAACAGACTCATGGATACAGAGTACAAACTGATCACTGCTAAATGGGAGGAGGATTTGGGGGCTGGGTGAAAAAAGTGAAGGGATTAAGAAATATAAATTGGTAGTTATAAAATGGTCACCGAAATGTAAAATTCAGTATAGTAAATAATATTTTAATAACTATGTATAGTGCCAAGAGTGTACTAGACTAATCAGGGGGATCCTTTCTAAATTACATTCTAAGCATTTCACTGCACACTTGAAACTAGTATAAAATAATAATACTCAATATCAACTATAATTAATAAAAGCATTTAAAGAAGAATCTCCAGGGACATACTTTGAGTGAAAACAAGCTAATCCTCAAAGGTTACAGTCTAAATGATTCTATTTATAGAACATTTTTGAAACACAGTTATAGAGGTAAAGAGTAGTGGTTGCTAGGGTTTATGAACTTGGGGGAGGGGAAGTGGGTGTGGCTATAAAAAGGGCAGCAGGAGAGTTCTCTGTGTGGATGAAACTCTCTGTCTCTTTACTGTGGTGGTCCTCACAGGATTCTCCACAGGTGATAACATTTCATAAATACACACATGCACAGGAGCAGGTATCAAACTGGCGAGATCGGAATGAGATAGATGGAGTGCATCGATGCCAATTTCCTAGTTGTGATATCGTACATGTCAAAATAAAAAGTTTATTTTAAAAATTGATCACGCTCCTATATACAAATGAAGAACATGTGGAAATGAAAATTAAACACGTGATACTATTTACAGTCACTCCAAAGAAAAAGAAACATTGACATATAAATCTAACCATTTACCAAGGGGTAGATGAAAATATTAAACATCCAAATCTCTTCCTAAATTTACAAAGTATAAAGAATATATCTGCATATCTAATTTACAAGGGAAGAACAAACTAGATATATCCCTAAGAACATGGATGGATCTTAAAAACCAGGGTCAGCAAAACATCAAGGAATGATGATGTATAATATTAACAGATACCTAAACTGAAAATAAATGCCCACAAACTATCATAGATATACTAATGCTCATGAAAAGTATAAGCATCAAATGCATCTGAATGATTGCCCACGAGAAGAATGGGGCTGGGAGAAAGAAAAAGGGGGATAAATGAGAAAACAAGAGAACTCGAGGAATATGATTAACTCAACTCTCTACACGTGATGTCAAACCACTGCATCATCTCCCCACCTCAGCCACACGCACACAACAGATCTTTTCAGGGGAAGAACAGCATTAAGATATACTGACGTATGAAGGGAATGATATAAAGACCAGCTTTTACTCGATTTTGTTCTTGTAATAAAATTATCTGCAGGCAAGCGCGTCCCCGCGCATTGGGTTCGGTGGAGGGGAAAGTGCACCATTTCCCGCTTGCCAGCCACCGTATAGGGCAGGCTACTCGTCCCATCCTGCTGTTTCAGCTATGCACTTAACTGAAGGAGTTTATGGCCCAAACAACCACATTACATTTTAGAGTGCGTGTGTGCGGTGTGCGTGTGCGTGGTGTGGTGTAGTGCGTGTTTTGTGTGTGTGTGTGTGTGTGGTGTGTGGTGTGCAGGCGCGGTGGCAGGGGGCAGGTTTTGGTGTGTGTGGTGGTGTGTGGTGGCAGGTATGTGCAGGTGGTGGGTGGTGTGGCCAGGTGGTGCGTGTTGTGTGTGTGTGGTGTGCGGGCAGGTGTGTGCAGGTGGTTGTGTGTTGGGGGGTGCCATCAGTGACTTTCTGTAGGCTGAGTACTTGGTCCTTCTGAGGGCCATTAGTTGCTTACAGCATCAGTGAGGTGCAACATACATCACAATGACATGAGTGACCTGGAGGTGACTTTGCTGTCTGCCTTCTGAAGGGGGTGTCATTGTCGCCTTAAGCACATTACAACTCTCCCCGCCTACCCCTCTTCCCCTCCAGCCCTACACACACACTTCAAGGAATATGAAGTCCTTTTCCTCCTTGCCTGGGAGATAAAATGTTAAGAAGGACATTCGTCTTCATTTCTCCGTCCTGACCCAGGCCTTATTCTCAATGTCTGGCTACTCTTGTTCTCCAGGGCCTCACCTCCTCCCTTCTCAAACAGCCGCCACTTCCCTTCCCTCCATCCCCACCATCAGAAAACCAAGAGACAGATATTTTTAACTTGATTTTATTGTCATCCTCATCAGGGTACATTATAAGTTTCAGATTTGATCTCTCTGTGGACTAGTTGTCCACTGCATCCTGAGGAGATGCCAGAGATAGATCGAAATCTGGCCCCTGCTATTCATAAGGCATTCTTTTCATTATTGGATGTCTGAGAGATCTCTTGGTCATCCTCCGGTAAGTTTTGACGTTACTTCTTCTTTGTCCCGTGGTGGAAGACAAGGATGGTCGACCCTTTTCTCCTTTCTTTGGCTTCCTCACATTTTGTTCAGGGGCTGACCTTACTCTTTTGACTGCCTTCCGCACCTGGTAGGGAAACAAGATGAGGCCAGAAGGGCATTAGTTTGAAGGAAGCGGATGGAGCATGAATGGCTGGGGCGGGGGCTTTATGAGAAGAGATGCAGATTGGGGAAGGGACTTTTGCTAGACAAGGACAGGGTGTTGTGGGGTGGAGATTTATGGGGAAAAAGAGGAGGCATAAGAGTGGGAGTCATCTTACTTGGCCTTTTTCCTGGTTCTTGGATTGGCTGGAGATCTCTTTATTCTCTCCTGTGTCTGGAGATGGCTCGTCCGATGTTATAGCTGATCCTTCCACACTACGTTTCGTTTCCTCTCCCAAGTGGATTTCCTCCACCATATTTAAAGCTCCTGGGTTGGACGCCTCAGGGCTCGTGACCTCCCTATTTACAGCTTCCTCAGAGAATAAAGATCCCATCTTCTCTGCTTGGTTGGTCAGTAGACACTGCTCCGGTCAGTGCTAACTAGCCCTGAGGTGGCTTCGACATCACAAAGCACAGCTGCTGACATCACCATGGGCGGGGCTGCAGAGTGTAGGAGGGTAGCTGAATATGCTGTCCTTCCTTAACAACCCCTAAACATAGTTCCCAAAATGACTGGCCACCCTTCTTTATGTCCCATGTACAATTCTGATGGGGAATAAGACATGGAAAGGGAATTTCATCCATTCGTTCCCCATGGACACCACAGAAAAGCTGTGGTTCACTTGATCCTTTCCCACTCTTTGCCATACCTAGTATTTTGAATTTCTTACCTAAAGTCTCTCCAAAATGAAATTTAAGTCATCTCAATTTCCTCCTACAAATTCCTCGTACACACCTCGAAGCCCATTCATTTCTTGGCTACTGCCAGGCAGCTTGTCCATCCACCTCCTTTTCCCCAATGTCCATGTGGATTTCTTCAGTGTTTGGTTTCCAGTCTATAATCACTGACTTTAGGCTGTCAAGATTTCTGTGAATGAGCTTTCTCTACCAGGCATACTCATCTTGTTTGAAATCTGGGAGGCATGTTCATGTTAGTAGATATAGTAACCCCACGTGGGTCTTACCAGTGGAGGGGCAAGGCCTAGGTGTTCATGATGAAAGTTGTTCTGGGCTTTTATGAAGGAGGCCCTGATACAAGGACCGCTGTATTAGAAGCCTCACAGTGTCCCCGGCCTCACCTCTTCTTGCCCTATAGTTTGTAACCGCACACAAACTTCATTTCTTTAATATAGTTTTTATCCCTGTGAATCAAGCTGGTTTTGCCCAGATAATGGCTTTGAGGCTCGCTTGTCTTCTCTCCACCCCTCATCCTCTATATGCCTGCTCCTTTAGTCATTAAGCCTTAAGACATGAGATTAACTGAGCCTCAGGTCTATAATCCTGAGGACAATAGGATTCAGTTGGACTTTAGACTAAGGGTAACATCTTGGCTTTAGATGTGTTTCAGCTCCAGGCCTATCGAGGCAGAACCCACCAGTCACGGGATCAGATGGGATGGCGCCATGGCTGATTCCAGAAGCAGACAGGATGATCCATTACCTCATCCCTCTTTCATCATCCAACCAGTAACACCCATGCCCCAACTCCCTTAGTTTCCATGATGACTGATTTTTCCCTGTATATTCTGTGCTTCCGTGATACTCGGTGAGCCAGGCCTTTGCGTGCTAGCTCGTCCGCGTCTCTGGGAATTGCAATTCTCTAATAAATGCTTATTCTAAATAGCCCCGCTCCCGTGTAAGTCTATTGGCTTAAAGCATCGCAGTCAGTATGAAGGCCGGACGCGATTGCCTCTGGTTATGTTTACATGCAAGATACTACGAGCTCTGACTTACTGGAGCACTCAGAGCTGGGGTTACTCAACTTTCTACTGTATGTTCTATGTAGTGCAACAAGAAAAAGATATTCAGATTGGAAAAGGAGAAGTAAAAGTGTCCTTCTTCAAAGACTATCTGACAGTCTCTGCAGTCAATTCTACACACCTAAAAAAGAAGCTTCTACTACTAAAAACTTAGTTTATCAGGTTTGTGGGATATAAGATCAGTACACAAAACTCAAGTTTATGTTTATATATTAACAACCAACAATTAAACATTGAAAGTAACAGGGCAAATTAAAATACCTCTAGATAAAATGAAAGATTTAGGGATGAAATTGATTTTCTATTAAAATATTGCAATCCAACTTTGTAATGTAACTCCTGCTGGGATTTTTACTGATTCTCTCTTACATTTTCCACTCAGATGTATAAGAAAGAAATGAGAGGTCATCAGGAGACACAGTTCACTTTTTCTGAACTTTTCCAATTTTGATGAAGTTAGTTTCCAAGAATATTCTTCTTCATCGTACTAGGTTGGAGAACACACAAAGTGAATCTCCACGTGCAACTGCAAGTTGGAGACAGATTCAAGCCCAGAGCCAAGGACTCCTACTTCCTACAGGAAACAGTACACTCAAATGGGAATACGTTGACAAAGAAGTGGGTACAGGGAGACCATCGAGAGAGCGCAGTAATGCAGGGCTTGTAACAACTGAGGTGCTACCACTTCAGACCTAAAGAGATGAGAAGATGGAGTGGTTACTGAGTGGTCAATATACGTGAAGGAAAGGTCATCTTGAGATCAGTGATCTCTACCAAGAGAGTCTGCCAGCCCCAGGTGACCAGCAAGGAGGGAGCTAGGAGATTAAGCACCTTGCCCTTACTTTCCTCTCTCCCTCCAACTCTCCTTGGGGCTCCCCATCAGCCAGATTCAATGGACTCCTGAGGCCCAGTAGCCCACTGATATAATCCATGGGAAACAGCCTCCCAGGACAGAGAGTAGGATGGAGAGTGGATCTGGAAGGGCAGAGAGAAAGTGTCCGGCAGATGCAAGAGGCACAGCGATCCTAGGAGGTGGGCACCAATTATCGTTCCCATTGATACTTGAGGAAATCGGGGATCAGAGACGCTAATTAACTTATGAAACATTGTAAAATAGGATTCAAACTCAGTTCTTCAGGCCTCAAATCTCGTATTCTTTCTGGTACTCTTGGTAAATTGCATACTTTCTCCAGGGTTCAATTTCCCATCTATGGAATGAGGAATTGAGAATAACTAGTGCTAACTTTAAAAAATATGCTGTGATTCTATAATTCTCGCTTTTAATAATATTATGATTCCTTAACTCTTAATCGTATGATTGTAGGCTATCAACCCCAGAGTAGAAAACTATTAAGTGTGGGGCTCTCCTGGCTTGAACAACTCTCTTGTCCTTTCTCATTCAGTCACCACTAGACGGGCATCAGACCCCGTCGGCCCTAAGAACAAAGCCCTTGGCTGAATCTGGAGGATTAGTCCAGAAACAAGGCGCTTGAGATAGAGGTAAACCATAGAACAAATACCGTTCAGTCACTCATCAACCCTTGAAGAAGCATGTGTTCTGTGTTAAGCACTGTGCTTGGCACAGGGACATAAAGACCAATAAACATGGCCCTTGTCATGTACTCTTTGAGGAAAATTTCTCTGGCCTATGCCTTCCCAGATGTTTACTTCCATATCTGTTTACTCAGACATCTTCTACAGTGCTCGACATTTTACATTTTTTTTTCCCACTGAGATGCCTCAGGCAAAAGAGTGTAATCCTTTATTACTATGTCTAATATGAAAGAGACTTCAATGCCACATGAAAGATGGAAATATTAGCTTGCAATAAGACAGACCTTCGAGTGTATATGTCACTGGGAGAGAAACAAAGCATTGTGATTTTTTTTTTATCCCACGGCCTAACAAGTTGAAAGAATATCCTGTTATAGAACTTTCTGGAAATCAATACCAGGTATTTAGGTATTTTGATGGAGAAAAGAAAATGGTATTATTAAAGGTTTTTTGTCTCTCAATATTTAGAATATTTGATTTTTCCTATTTTAATTTTGTCACGTTATCAGTGACAATGTAGAACCCAGTATAGTCAATTATAAATAATTAGACTTGTGATTTTCACTACATTTTTCTTTACCTCTGTACCTATCCTGAGAAGATCTTTCCGTTTTACTCATGTTTTAGATTCAATTATTTCCTCAAGATCTCTGAATTCTAAATGGAAAGGCGCTATCTGAAGGTCAGTTCGATGAAAGAGAAACTGAGATCTGCTGCTCACCCTTTGTCTCCAAGGTGTGATGTGCCTGACATGTCTTATCCCTGGAAACAATCTGTTCCCACCAAATTTTTCTTCTTTTTTTACTATAAAGAGTAAACTTTGATATTTAAAAAATCATCTGATCAATTCCTATAGCCTTAATTAAATTATACATTTCAGAATATGATAGTACCGAGCAGAAATGACACAAAGCCAATAACAGCCACTCTGGTATAAAGGATGACATCCCGCTCCACACATGGCCCTCCTCAAGACTGTGCACATCACATTCCGCTTGAAAAAAGCTCTTCACCCTTCCCATGCTTTCCTTCCCTCGTCCCAACTAATGGCTCTTTTGAGTATGTGCACTTTGCAGATATCAACATATTTGTCAGACATACCTTGCTTAAAGGTATGTCAGTTCATTTCCCCAGGAACAAAAACATTTAAGATACATTGAAATTTTTCGTTTTAGAATTGCCTCTCCAATCATTATGCGATAAACAACCTGTTCCTGCTATTTACATACACACCAGTGCAATATTTTCTTTTGTATAGCGCTCTATATTTCATAGAACATTTGCCCTTATCAAGCGTGTATGTCTAACGCAGGCACGTCTCAGTATAGGAAGAATGGGGGTGGTGGTGTCTTTCACAGTGACATTCACCAGAACAGTGTACTGCAATGTGCATGTGGGTGAATATACACAGACCTCTATTTATAACAGAGCCGTTTTGATCCTTCCACGAGGGACACAATCCATCTTTCACGTGTGACTCACACACTCCTATGTAGCCCTTTCGGTTCAGTCAGAATCTAGAGTTATCATTTGCAAAAGCTGCCAGGACGTCATACAGCAGAACATGGAGACCCGTGCTCTGCTGGGGGGGACTCCAGGAGAAGGAGGGACGTATGGATAGAGAGATTCCCAGATTTCAAAACCGGGCTTAGAATGAGGAAAGTTCTCACCTGGCTGAGCTTGGCTCTGGGATGAATAACAGTTAAACCCTGGCGGTGATAGAAGAAAATATGATTTTCAGTAGTAATGATTTGTTTGAACCATATTCTGCAGTTGACTTTGTTTTGTCCTTACATGAGAAGATGCTTACATTTTTGCCAGAATCAATGTGATCATCGGAAAAAGTGCGGGTGTGTGGCTGAACCATAACTAGGATTACAAATGACAAGAGAATCCCATGCGGTCACCACGAACAATCGATCTGAGTCACAAAGACATCTGTATCTTACTATTAGACATCAAGTTGCACTTGCAAGGAAAACACCCTAAATACATGGCCCCCGGCTAGCTCCGCATTTAATGCCTGCACCAGAGGAGCTTATGGAAATGGCAGAGTCCATTGCTGAGCACTTTCCTGGGTGAAATCCCTGAGCACGTACTGAGCTCCTTCCCTGGGCCAGGCGCGGAGCTGGGAGGAGCACGCCGACGAATCAGACATGGAGCCTCCGCGGGAAATACGCTGTGATGTGGCAGGAACAAGCGGGAGCTGTGAGAGAGAGATGTGGGGCATCGCCGAGACTCAAAGAGGGACCAATGGCAGTAGACAGAAGGGGTCTATGGAGGAGGGGAACTCTGGGAGGGGCTTTTATGGGTGGAGGATATTTTATGGATATTCTTTAACGGGGAGGAATGAAGCCATTGAAGCAGGGGCAGCTTGGGGGAAGGAGGGCGCAGATCAGGGGGACTCCCCCTTATACCTCATAGCACTGCCCGTTTCTGCACTTCTCACACCCCTGTCTTCCTGTCACTTCTTTGTCAGGCTCCCTCCCAACGCTGTGAATTTCTCATCCCCACGTCCAACATAAAAGAGCCTGTGGCAACCCTACACGAGATATTCATCAACATTTGCTCAACCAAAGGGCGAAGAAATAAAACTCCAAGAGATAAAATGACTCTCCAGGGTCACGCACACTCACAAGGTGGTGGACCTGGGAGTGAAGCACAAGTTCCACTAACCCCAAATCCTGGGACTTAAAGCACGGTGTCATGCTGGCCTCTGACGTTCAGAGCAGGTGCTAAGGGAGAGAAGGTCCAAAAGGTTGCCTCTTCCCATCAGGTGAAGTAGCAATCATGAATGTCACGCCAAGTCATCTTTCCCTATTTACCTTCTCGTGGGTTTGCAGACGGGCTGTTACAACTGAGGGAGCGGGGAGGACTCCTGAGACAGCCAAGCGTTTGTGTCCATCAGTGTCTGTGCTGTACATTTCAAATGAATCAGTACCCTGGGAGAAGCTGGATGACACCCGGTGATGAGGGTGAAGTCAGGGCCAGATTTGAAGTCCATGGACACAGGTTTGAGTTCCAGCGAGGCCACCTGCTACTCATGTGCCCGGGGACACATGCACCAACCTCTCAGTCTCGGTTTCCTCAGGAAGTAGCGACACCCACGGCCGAGGTGTGCATTGTGAAGACGCAAGGCAGACAGTGCCTGTGCCCTACTTAGTCAGTCGACGTCGGCGTCACCATCAGACAAGTGCGCCAGCCCCTCTTCAATTGCAACTCGGAAAGAGCTGGAAGGTAGCGCCCCAGGCAGGACCCGCAGGGGAGAGCACGTCTCACCAAGAGGACGGCCTTTCCTAAGACTTGCCATGGAGAGAAAGGGATTGCATATCGATTCAACCAGACGTTGACGTGTGCCACGAATATGAGGATGGGATCAGAGGACTGGATTTTGCACGTTAACGTTGGAGGTGGGGACGGTGCAGGCTTCTCGGCAGCACGGATTGTTCCGGGCAGGGCTGCTGTCCGGCTGCTGCGAGCCCGTCCGGCCAGACCCGGAATTGCAGCCAGAGCCTTTCTGACTGGTCACGGCCTGTGCCATCCCAGGAGTCCAGAATTTTACAGTCGCCCTAGCTACCAAGATTTGCACCTGTGCTCTGACAGGCAAGGGACCTGCAGAACCACCAAGCGGGCACTGAGTGTCCCAATGCACCCCACTGAGGCAGGAACTAGGGGACGGCTTCAGGGCGATGACCACGGGCACCAGGGCCACAAGATCTCCAAGATCTGTGATGAAACACAGACTCCCTGCTCCTCCCCACGGGCAGACCCTTGGTCCTGTGCTTTCCCAAGAGGAGAGCGACCCCGCATAAATGGGGTTCTTCCTAGTGATAACGATGACACTCTCATTTATATACGAAGCCTTCCTTTGTGCCAGGCACTGTGCCACGAGCTTTAAAGGCACGTATCTCATTTGGCCCTGCCAGCAACGCCACAAAGTAGGCGCTGTGATCATCCCTATTTTATAGAAGCAGAAAGACAGTCAAAACGTAAAGAGATCGATGCAAATCAAAACTACAATAAGATAGTACCTCACACATGTTAGAATGGATAATATCTAGGTGACAGGAAATAACAAGTGTTGATGAGGATGTGGAGAAAAGGGACCCCTCGTGCACTGTTGGTGGGATTGCAAACTGGTGCAGCTGCTATGGAAAACAGGTTGGAGGTTCCTCAAAAAATTAAACATAGAGCTATCTCATGACCCAGCAATTCCACTTACGGCTATTTATCCGAGGAAACCCAAACACTAATTCAAGCAGATATGTGCACCCCTATATTCACAGCTGCATTATTTACAATAACTAAGATATGGAAGCAAGCTAAGTGTCCATCAGCAGACAATTAGATAAAGGAGAGGTGGTATATATACACAATGGAATATTACCCAGTCATACAAAAGATTGAAATTTTACAACATGGATGGACCTAAAGAATATTGTTGTAAGTAAAATAAATCAGGTAGAGAAAGACAAAGACATGTAATTACACTTATATGTGGAATCTAAAGAATAATATAAATGAACAAACAAATAGAAACAGACTCATGGATACAGAGTACAAACTGATCACTGCTAAATGGGAGGAGGATTTGGGGGTTGGGTGAAAAAAGTGAAGGGATTAAGAAATACAAATTGGTAGTTATAAAATGGTCACCGAAATGTAAAATTCAGTATAGTAAATAATATTTTAATAACTATGTATAGTGCCAAGAGTGTACTAGACTAATCAGGGGGATCCTTTCTAAATTACATTCTAAGCATTTCACTGCACACTTGAAACTAGTATAAAATAATAATACTCAATATCAACTATAATTAATAAAAGCATTTAAAGAAGAATCTCCAGGGACATACTTTGAGTGAAAACAAGCTAATCCTCAAAGGTTACAGTCTAAATGATTCTATTTATAGAACATTTTTGAAACACAGTTATAGAGGTAAAGAGTAGTGGTTGCTAGGGTTTATGAACTTGGGGGAGGGGAAGTGGGTGTGGCTATAAAAAGGGCAGCAGGAGAGTTCTCTGTGTGGATGAAACTCTCTGTCTCTTTACTGTGGAGAATCCTCACAGGATTCTCCACAGGTGATAACATTTCATAAATACACACATGCACAGGAGCAGGTATCAAACTGGCGACATCGGAATGAGATAGATGGAGTGCATCGATGCCAATTTCCTAGTTGTGATATCGTACATCTCAAAATAAAAAGTTTATTTTAAAAATTGATCACACTCCTATATACAAATGAAGAACATGTGGAAATGAAAATTAAACACGTGATACTATTTACAGTCACTCCAAAGAAAAAGAAACATTGACATATAAATCTAACCATTTACCAAGGGGTAGATGAAAATATTAAACATCCAAATCTCTTCCTAAATTTACAAAGTATAAAGAATATATCTGCATATCTAATTTACAAGGGAAGAACAAACTAGATATATCCCTAAGAACATGGATGGATCTTAAAAACCAGGGTCAGCAAAACATCAAGGAATGATGATGTATAATATTAACAGATACCTAAATTGAAAATAAATGCCCACAAACTATCATAGATATACTAATGCTCATGAAAAGTATAAGCATCAAATGCATCTGAATGATTGCCCACGAGAAGAATGGGGCTGGGAGGAAGAAAAAGGGAGATAAATGAGAAAACAAGAGAACTCGAGGAATATGATTAACTCAACTCTCTACACGTGATGTCAAACCACTGCATCATCTCCCCACCTCAGCCACACGCACACAACAGATCTTTTCAGGGGAAGAACAGCATTAAGATATACTGACGTATGAAGGGAATGATATAAAGACCAGCTTTTACTCGATTTTGTTCTTGTAATAAAATTATCTGCAGGCAAGTGTCCCCGTTATTGCCTGTGGAGGTGAGTGCACCATTTCCGCTGTGCCACCCGTGTTAGGCTACTGCCCCATCCCAAGTTTCTAAAGAAAGTGCACTAATCAGTGTTGAGTTTATGGCCTCCAAACACCATTACTTTAGAGTGTGTGTGTGTGTGTGTGTGTGGCGTTAAACCTAGGTAAACTGACCTGTTTTGTGTGTGTGTGTATGGTGCCTGGTGTGTGAGTGTGTGTGTGCTTTGTGTTTCATGTGTGTGGGTATTGTGTGTGGCATGTGTAAGTATGTGTGTTGGCATTGTGGGGTGTTTAAATCAGCGACTTTCTGTAGGCTGAGTACTTGGTCCTTCTGAGGGCCATTAGTTGCTTACAGCATCAGTGAGGTGCAACATACATCACAATGACATGAGTGACCTGGAGGTGACTTTGCTGTCTGCCTTCTGAAGGGGGTGTCATTGTCGCCTTAAGCACATTACAACTCTCCCCGCCTACCCCTCTTCCCCTCCAGCCCTACACACACACTTCAAGGAATATGAAGTCCTTTTCCTCCTTGCCTGGGAGATAAAATGTTAAGAAGGACATTCGTCTTCATTTCTCCGTCCTGACCCAGGCCTTATTCTCAATGTCTGGCTACTCTTGTTCTCCAGGGCCTCACCTCCTCCCTTCTCAAACAGCCGCCACTTCCCTTCCCTCCATCCCCACCATCAGAAAACCAAGAGACAGATATTTTTAACTTGATTTTATTGTCATCCTCATCAGGGTACATTATAAGTTTCAGATTTGATCTCTCTGTGGACTAGTTGTCCACTGCATCCTGAGGAGACGCCAGAGATAGATCTAAATCTGGCCCCTGCTATTCATAAGGCATTCTTTTCATTATTGGATGTCTGAGAGATCTCTTGTTCATCCTCCAGTAAGTTTTGACGTTACTTCTTCTTTGTCCCGTGGTGGAAGACAACGATCGTCGACCCTTTTCTCCTTTCTTTGGTTTCCTCACATTTTGTTCAGGGGCTGACCTTACTCTCTTGACTGCCTTGGGCACCTGGTAGGGAAACAAGATGAGGCCAGAAGGGCATTAGTTTGAAGGAAGCGGATGGAGCATGAATGGCTGGGGCGGGGGCTTTATGAGAAGAGATGCAGATTGGGGAAGGGACTTTTGCTAGACAAGGACAGGGTGCTGTGGGGTGGAGATTTATGGGGAAAAAGAGGAGGCATAAGAGTGGGAGTCATCTTACTTGGCCTTTTTCCTGGTTCTTGGATTGGCTGGAGATCTCTTTATTCTCTCCTGTGTCTGGAGATGGCTCGTCCGATGTTATAGCTGATCCTTCCACACTACGTTTCGTTTCCTCTCCCAAGTGGATTTCCTCCACCATATTTAAAGCTCCTGGGTTGGACGCCTCAGGGCTCGTGACCTCCCTATTTACAGCTTCTTCAGAGAATAAAGATCCCATCTTCTCTGCTTGGTTGGTCAGTAGACACTGCTCTGGTCAGTGCTAACTAGCCCTGAGGTGGCTTCGACATCACAAAGCTCAGCTGCTGACATCACCATGGGCGGGGCTGCAGAGTGTAGGAGGGTAGCTGAATATGCTGTCCTTCCTTAACAACCCCTAAACATAGTTCCCAAAATGACTGGCCACCCTTCTTTATGTCCCATGTACAATTCTGATGGGGAATAAGACATGGAAAGGGAATTTCATCCATTCGTTCCCCATGGACACCACAGAAAAGCTGTGGTTCACTTGATCCTTTCCCACTCTTTGCCATACCTAGTATTTTGAATTTCTTACCTAAAGCCTCTCCAAAATGAAATTTAAGTCATCTCAATTTCCTCCTACAAATTCCTCGTACACACCTCGAAGCCCATTCATTTCTTGGCTACTGCCAGGCAGCTTGTCCATCCACCTCCTTTTCCCCAATGTCCATGTAGATTTCTTCAGTGTTTGGTTTCCAGTCTATAATCACTGACTTTAGGCTGTCAAGATTTCTGTGAATGAGCTTTCTCTACCAGGCATACTCATCTTGTTTGAAATCTGGGAGGCATGTTCATGTTAGTAGATATAGTAACCCCACGTGGGTCTTACCAGTGGAGGGGCAAGGCCTAGGTGTTCATGATGAAAGTTGTTCTGGGCTTTTATGAAGGAGGCCCTGATACAAGGACCGCTGTATTAGAAGCCTCACAGTGTCCCCGGCCTCACCTCTTCTTGCCCTATAGTTTGTAACCGCACACAAACTTCATTTCTTTACTATAGTTTTTATCCCTGTGAATCAAGCTGGTTTTGCCCAGATAATGGCTTTGAGGCTCGCTTGTCTTCTCTCCACCCCTCATCCTCTATATGCCTGCTCCTTTAGTCATTAAGCCTTAAGACATAAGATTAACTGAGCCTCAGGTCTATAATCCTGAGGACAATAGGATTCAGTTGGACTTTAGACTAAGGGTAACATCTTGGCTTTAGATGTGTTTCAGCTCCAGGCCTATCGAGGCAGAACCCACCAGTCACGGGATCAGATGGGATGGCGCCATGGCTGATTCCAGAAGCAGACAGGATGATCCATTACCTCATCCCTCTTTCATCATCCAACCAGTAACACCCATGCCCCAACTCCCTTAGTTTCCATGATGACTGATTTTTCCCTGTATATTCTGTGCTTCCGTGATACTCGGTGAGCCAGGCCTTTGCGTGCTAGCTCGTCCGCGTCTCTGGGAATTGCAATTCTCTAATAAATGCTTATTCTAAATAGCCCCACTCCCGTGTAAGTCTATGGGCTAAAGCATGGCAGTCAGTATGAAGGCCGGACGCGATTGCCTCTGGTTATGTTTGCATGCAAGATACTACGAGCTCTGACTTACTTGAGCATCCGGAGCTGGGGTTGCTCAACTTTCTACTGTAGGTTCTATGTAGTGCAACAAGAAAAAAGAAATTCAGGAGAAGTAAAAGTGTCCTTCAAAGACTATGTGACAGTCTCTGCGGTTAATTCTATCAAGCTAAAAAAAAAGCTTCTACTACTAAAAACAGTTTGTCAAGTTTGCGGGATATAAAATCAGTACACAAAACTCGAATGTAAGTTTATATGTTAGCAGTCATCAATTAAACATTGAAATTAACTGGATAATTTAAAATATCACTAGATAAAATGAAAGATTTAGAGATAAAGTTAATTTTGAATGAAAATATTGCAATCGACGTTGTAAAGTAACTCCTGTTGGGATCTTTAGTGATTTTCTCTTACATTTTCCACTCAAATGTATAAGAAAAAAATGAGAGGTCATCAGGAGACACAGTTCACTTTTACTGAATTTTTCCAATTTTGATGAAGTTAGTTTTCAAGAATATTCTTCTTCATCATACCAGGATGAGGAACACACTCAAAGTGAATCTCCCATGTCACACTGCTAGTTGGAGACAGATTCAAGCCCAGAGCCAAGGACTCCTACTGCCCTTTGCAGTTCCTATTTTCTGGGCCATCGTACAAGTAGGTTGTAAACTGACACAGATTTTGTTATAATAATAACCTTCAACTGTGTTTGCAATCATTTTCTTTACAATCCTGTATTTTTTAACTGCAGAAGGCAGGTTGAAATATCGCACATAGCACCAGATATAGGATGGAATCTGCTTGAGAGTTTGCTTCACTCTGGCCACAAAGGGCAAGTTCTTAGAGGTCAAACAATCACTTCCCTCTCCCACATGAATACTGAAGAGCAATAGACAGGAAATAGTTGAGGACGATGGGAGAAGGAAGCTTCTCACAGCCTTTGTGTGTGATTCATTGTGTGGCTTTGGAAAATACAAATGAGGTCACCTCCACCTCAGTCACTCCTGCCACTTATAGTACTACTACTAATAGCAACAGATTTCATGCACCAAGAATCTACTATGTGCCGGCATTTGCTCTAAGCATGTAGTATCAGTCAGAGTGCAAACAGGAAACAGTACGCACAAATGGGAATAAGCTGACAAAGAAGTGGGTACAGGGAGGCCATCAGGGAGAGTGCAGTAATGCAGGGCTTGTAACTGACCCGCTATCACCTCAGACCTAAGGAGATGAGAGGTCTACCTGAATGGTCAATAATCATGAAGACAAGGCCATCTTGAGATCAGTGACCTCCCAGGGCAGAGAGCAGGGCTGAGAAGGGTGGAGAGTAAATCTGGAAGGGCAGAGAGAAAGTGTCAGGCAGATGCAAGAGGCACAGCGATCCTAGGAGCTGGGCACCAATTATCGTTCCCATTGATACTTGAGGAAATTGGGGATCAGAAAAGCTAAATAACTTATGAGACATTGTGAAATAGGATTCAAATTCAGGGTGGGGGTGGACTGTAGGCCTCAAATCTTGTATTCTTTCTGGTACTCTGGGTAAATTGCATTCCTTCTTCATACTTCAATTCCCCATCTATGGAATGAGGAATTCAGAATAACTAGTGCTAACTTTTTTAAAAAATGCTGTGATTCTATAATTTTCATTTTTAATAATATTATGATTCCTTAACTCTTAAGCATATGATTGTAGGCTATCAACCCCAGAGTAGAAAACTATTAAGTGTGGGGCTCTCCTGGCTTGAACTACCCTCTTGTCCTTTCTCATTCAGTCGTCACTGAAAGGCAGCAGACCCCGTCAGCCCCTAAAATCAAAGCCCTTGGATGAATCTGGAGGATTAGTCCAGAAACAGGGCACTCGAGACAGAGGTAAACCATAGAACAAATACCATTCAGTCACTCAACAACACTTGAAGAAGCACGTGTTCTATGTTAAGCACTATGCTTGGCACAGGGATATAAAAACCAATAAACATGGCCCTTGTCATGTACTCTTTGAGGATAATCTCTCTGGCCCATGCCTTCCCAGATATTTACTTCCATATCTGAATAGTCAGACATCTCCTACAGTGCTCAACTTTTTACATTTTTTTTCCACTGAGATGCCTAAGGCTAAGGAGTGTAATCCTTTATTACTATGCCTAATATGAATGAGACTTCAATGCCACGTGATGGGTGGAAATATTAGCTTGCAATTAGAAAGACCTTCAAGTGTACATATCACAGAGAGAGAAACAAAGCATTGTGATTTTTTTTTTTTACCCCACGGCCTAACAAGTTGGAAGAATCCTTTTGGAGAACTTTCTGGAAATCAATACCAGGTATTTAGGTATTTTGATGGAGAAAAGAAAATTTTACTATTAAAGGTTTTTTGTCTCTCGATATTTAGAATATTTGATTTTTCCTATTTTAATTTTGTCACGTTATCAGTGACAATGTAGAACCCAGTATCGTCCAATTATAAATAATTGGACTTGCGATTTGCCTACATGTTTCTTTACCCCTGTATCTATCCTGAGAAGATCTTTCTGTTTTACTCATGTTTCACATTCAATTAGTTCCTTAAGGTCTTCTGAACTCTAAATGGAAAGGCGCTATCTGAAGGTCAGTTCAATGAAAGAGAAACTGAGACCTGCTGCGCACACTTTGTTTCCAAGGTGTGATGTGCCTGACATGTCTTGGTCCTGGAACCAACGTCTTTCCACTAACTTTTTTTTTTTTACTAAAAAATCATCTGATCAATTCCTATAGCTTTAATTAAATTATACATTTCAGAAAATGATAGTACTGAGCAGCAATGTTGCAAACCAATAACAGACATGCTGGTATACAAGATGACCCCTTGCTCCACGCATGACCCGCCTCATGACTGTGCATGTCACATTCCTCTTGAAAAGAAGCTCTTCACCCTTCCAATGCTTTCCTTTCCTCTTCCCAACTAATGGCTCTTTTGAGTATGTGCACTTTGCAGATATCAACATATTTGTCAGACATACCTAAAGACTCAGTTCACTTCCCCAGTAACAAAAACGTTTAAGATGCATTGAAATTTTTGTTTTAGAATTGTCTTTCCAATCATTATGCAATAAACAAACTTTTCCTGCTATTTACATTCACACCAGTGCAATATTTTCTTTTGTATAGCGCTCTATATTTCATAGAACATTTGCCCTTATCAAGCATGTATGTCTAACGCAGGCATGTCTCAGTATAGGAAGAATGGGGTTGGCGGTGTCTTTCACAGTGACATTCACCAGAACAGTGTGCTGCAATGTGCATGTGGGTGAATATACACAGACCTCCATTTCTAACAGAGCCATTTTGTTCCTTCCACGAAGGACACAATATATATCTTTCACGTGTGACTCACATACTCCTGTGAAACCCTTTCATTTCAATCAGAATCAAGAGTTATCATTTGCAAAAGCTTCCAGGATGTCATATAGCAGAACATGGAGACCATGTGCTCTGCTGGGGGGACTCCAGGTGAAGGAGGGACAGAGAGATTCCCAGATTTCCACAAGTAAGCTTAGAATTAGGAAAGTTCTCACCTGGCTGAGCTTGGCTCTGGGATGAATAACATTTAATCCCTGGCAGTGAAAGAGGAAAATATGATTTTCAGTAGTAATGATTTGTTTCAACCATATTCTGCAGTTTACTTTGTTTTGTACTTAAGATGCTTACATTTTTGCTAGGATCAATGTGATCATCAGAAAAAGTATGGGTGTGTTGCTGAACGACAACTAGGATTACAAATGGCAAGAGAATCCCTTGCGGTCACCACGAACAATCGATCTGAGTCACACAGACATCTGTATCTTACTATTAGACATCCGATGCACTTGCAACGAAAATACACTAAATACATGGCTCCTGGCTAGCCCCGCATTTAATACCTGCACCAGAGGAGCTTATGGAAACGGCAGAGTCCATTGCTCAGCACTTTCCCAGGTGAAATCCCTGAGCACGTACTGAGCTCCTTCCCTGGGCCAGGCGCGGAGCTGGGAGGAGCACGCCGACGAATCAGACATGGAGCCTCCGCGGGAAATATGCTGTGATGTGGCAGGAACAAGCGGGAGCTGTGAAAGAGAGATGTGGGGCATCGCCGAGACTCAAAGAGGGACCAATGGCAGTAGACAGAAGGGGTCTATGGAGGAGGGGAACTCTGGGAGGGGCTTTTATGGGTGGAGGATATTTTATGGATATTCTTTAACGGGGAGGAATGAAGCCATTGAAGCAGGGGCAGCTTGGGGGAAGGAGGGCACAGGTCAGGGGGACTCCCCCTTATACCTCATAGCACTGCCCGTTTCTGCACTTCTCACACCCCTGTCTTCCTGTCACTTATTTGTCAGCCTCCCTCCCAACGCTGTGAATTTCTCATCCCCACGTCCAACATACAAGAGCCTGTGGCAACCCTACACGAGATATTCATCAACATTTGCTCAACCAAAGGGTGAAGAAATAAAACTCCAAGAGATAAAATGACTCTCCAGGGTCACGCACACTCACAAGGTGGTGGACCTGGGAGTGAAGCACAAGTTCCACTAACCCCAAATCCTGGGACTTAAAGCACGGTGTCATGCTGGCCCCTGACGTTCAGAGCAGGTGCTAAGGGAGAGAAGGTCCAAAAGGTTGCCTCTTCCTATCAGGTGAAGTAGCAATCATGAATGTCACGCCAAGTCATCTTTCCCTATTTACCTTCTCGTGGGTTTGCAGACGGGCTGTTACAACTGAGGGAGCGGGGAGGACTCCTGAGACAGCCAAGCGTTTGTATCCATCAGTGTCTGTGCTGTACATTTCAAATGAATCAGTACCCTGGGAGAAGCTGGATGACACCCGGTGATGAGGGTGAAGTCAGGGCCAGATTTGAAGTCCATGGACACAGGTTTGAGTTCCAGCGAGGCCACCTGCTACTCATGTGCCCGGGGACACGTGCACCAACCTCTCAGTCTCGGTTTCCTCAGGAAGTAGCGACACCCACGGCCGAGGTGTGCATTGTGAAGACGCAAGGCAGACAGTGCCTGTGCCCTACTTAGCCAGTCGACGTCGGCGTCACCATCAGACAAGTGCGCCAGCCCCTCTTCAATTGCAACTCGGAAAGAGCTGGAAGGGAGCGCCCCAGGCAGGACCCGCAGGGGAGAGCACGTCTCACCAAGAGGACGGCCTTTCCTAAGACTTGCCATGGAGAGAAAGGGATTGCATATCGATTCAACCAGACGTTGACGTGTGCCACGAATATGAGGATGGGATCAGAGGACTGGATTTTGCACGTTAACGTTGGAGGTGGGGACGGTGCAGGCTTCTCGGCAGCACGGATTGTTCCGGGCAGGGCTGCTGTCCGGCTGCTGCGAGCCCGTCCGGCCAGACCCGGAATTGCAGCCAGAGCCTTTCTGACTGGTCACGGCCTGTGCCATCCCAGGAGTCCAGAATTTTACAGTCGCCCTAGCTACCAAGATTTGCACCTGTGCTCTGACAGGCAAGGGACCTGCAGAACCACCAAGCGGGCACTGAGTGTCCCAATGCACCCCACTGAGGCAGGAACTAGGGGACGGCTTCAGGGCGATGACCACGGGCACCAGGGCCACAAGATCTCCAAGATCTGTGATGAAACACAGACTCCCTGCTCCTCCCCACGGGCAGACCCTTGGTCCTGAGCTTTCCCAAGAGGAGAGCGACCCCGCATAAATGGGGTTCTTCCTTGTGATAACAATGACACTCTCATTTATATATGAAGCCTTCCTTTGTGCCAGGCACTGTGCCACGAGCTGTAAAGGCATGTATCTCATTTGGCCCTGCCAACAATGCCACAAAGTAGGTGCTGTGATCATCCCTACTTTACAGAAGCAGAAAAACACTCAAAAGGTAAAGAGATCAATGCAAATCAAAACTACAATAAGATAGTACCTCACACCTGTTAGAATGGCTAATATCTAAGTGACAAGAAATAACAAGTGTTGATGAGGATGTGGGGAAAAGGGACCCCTCGTGCACTGTTGGTGGGATTGCAAACTGGTGCAGCTGCTATGGAAAACAGGTTGGATGTTCCTCAAAAAATTAAACATAGAACTATCTCATGACACAGCAATTCCACTTCTGGCTATTTATCCAAATAAACCCAAAACACTGATTCAAGAAGATATCTGCACCCTTATGTTCACTGCAGCATTATTTACAATAGCCAAGTTATGGAAGCAAGCTAAGTGACTATTATAGATGGTTGGATAAAGAAGAGATGGTATACATACAATGGAATGTTACTTGGCCATAAAAAAGAGTGAAATCTTACCATTTGCAACAACATGGATGGACCTAGAGGGTTTTATGCTAATTAAAATAAGTCAGAAAGAGAACGATAAATACCATATGATTTCACTTGTATGTGGAATCTAAAGAACAAAAGAAATAAACAAAATAGAAAGAGATTCATAGATTCAGAGAACTAATTAATGGTTGCCAGATGGAAGGGGGTTGGTGGGATGGTTGAAAAAGGTGAAAGGATTAAGAAGTACAAATTGCTAAATACAAAAGTAGTCATGGGGATGTAAAGTACAGCATACGGAATATAGTCAATAATATTGTAATAACTATGTATGGTGGCAGATGGGTACTAGACTTATTGGAGTGATCACTTGGTAAGTTACGTAAATATCTAATCAGTATGTTGTATCCCTGAAACTAATATAATATTGTATGTCAACTGTAACTGAAAAAAAAAATAATAGCCACAAATGAAGATAATGCTTTTCTACAGAAAAATATCCACTGAACCCTTATTTATAATAAGGAAAATATAAGTTGTCTAAATTTCTAACAGTGCCACATTGTTATATTGCAGTGGTATTATTAATAATAGTATAAATTTACCATAACTTATGCTTTCTTACTACAGGAACAAAATATATATGCTTTTTTGTAATGGGTTTGCTGTAAGAACACAGGTGTTATGAAAACCAACACTGTATCTAAGCCCAAATGGGAAAGGAAAGGACTCATATCAATCATGGTCATTGGACACATAGATATCGGCAAGTCTACCGTAACTGGTCACCAGATCTACAAATGTGGTGGGATTGAAAAAAGAACCATCAAGAAATTTGAGAAGGAGTTTGCTGTGATGGGGAAGGGCTCCTTCAAGTATGCCTGGGTCTTGGATAAATGGAAAGCTGAATGAGCGTGATATCACCATTGATATCTTCCTATGGAAATGTGAGACCAGCAAGTATTATGTGACCATCATTGCTGCTCCAGGACACAGAGACTTTATCAAAAACGTAATTACAGGCACATCACAGGCTGATTGTGCTGTCTTGATTGTTGCTGCTGGAGTTGGTAAATTTGAGGCAGGTATCTCCAAGAACGGGCAGACCATGAGAATGCCCTTCTGGCTTACACGCTAGCTGTGAAACAACTAATCGTTGGTGTTCACAGTATGGATTCCGCTGAGCTGCCCTACAGCCAGAAAGGATATGAGGAAATTGTTAAGGAAGTCAATACCTACATTAAGAAAACCGGTTACGGCCCTGACACTGTAGCATTTGTGCTAATTTCTGGTTGGAATGGTGACAACATACTGGAGCCAAGTGCTAACATGCCTTGGTTCAAGGGATGGAAAGTCACCCATAAAGATGGTAACACCAGTGGAACCACGTTGCTCGAAGCTCTGGATTGCATCCTGCCACCAACTCATCCAAATGACAAGCCTTTGCGTCTGCCTCTCAGGATGTCCACAAAAATTGGTGTATTGGTACTGTCCCTGTGGGCCGAGTGGAGACTGGTGTTCTCAAACCCAGTATGGTTGTCACCTTTGCTCCAGTTAATGTAACAACTGAAGTAAAGTCTATTGAGATGAACCATGAAGCTTTGAGTGAAGACAATGTGGGCTTCAGTGTCAAGAATGTGTCTGTCAAAGACATTCTTCGTGACAATGTGGCTGGTGACAGGAAAAATGACCCACCAATAGAAGCAGCTGGCTTCATGGTTCAGGCAATTATCCTGAACCACCCAGGCCAAATCAGTGTTGGATACGCACCTGTGATGGATTGTCACACAGCTCATACTGCTTGCAAATTTGCTGAGCTGAAGGAGAAGATTGATTGTTGTTCTAGGAAAAAGTTGGAAGATGGCCCACAGTTTTTGAAATCTGGTGATGCTGCCATTGTTGATATGGTTCCTGGCAAGCCCATGTGTATTGAGAGCTTCTCTGATTATCCTCCTCTGGGCCGTTTTGCTGTTGGTGACATGAGACAGACAGTTGCTGTGGGCATCATCAAAGCAGTGGACAAGAAGGCACCTGGAGATGACAGGGTCACCAAGTCTGTTCAGAAAGCTCAGAGGACTAAATGAATATTATCCCCAATACCTGCCACCTAGTCTTAATCAGTGGTGGAAGAACAGTCTCAGAACTGCTGATTGGCCATTTAAGTACAATAGTAAAAGAGTAGTTAATGATTACAATGAATTGTAAAACCTTCAGAAGGAAAGGAGAATGTTTTATGAACCATTTGGTTTCTTCTCTGTGTGTGTGTGTATATGTGTGCCAGTTTTTAAGTTAAGAGTTTTAAAAATCAGTAGTTTTTAATGGAAACAACCAAAAATCTGTCACAGAATTTTGAGATCCATTAAAACCAAGTGTAATCAGAAAAAAGGAACAAAACATATACATATGCTATTTTTTGTTATATGTCATTTCACTTAAAGCCACAGAATTTATCGATGACATTAAGTACTTTTTTTTTTTTTCATCTACAGCACCTGGTCTTCCTAGGTGGTTTCCTATCCAAGTACAACCCGGCCCGATCCTGCTTAGCTTCCGAGATCAGACGTGTTCAGGGTGGCATGGCTGTAGATCATATGCTATTTTTTCAATCAAGTTATTTTGTTTTTTGCTATTGAGGTGTATGAGTTCCTTATACATTTTGTATATTAACCCTTTATCAGATATATGATTTGCAAGTATTTTCTCCCATTCTGTAGGTTGCCTTTTCATATTGTTTCTCCTTTGCTCTGCAGAAGCTTTTTAGTTTGTTGTTCCATGTTTATTTATTTTTTTTCTCTTTTTGCCTGTTTTTAGTGTTGTATCTAAAACATCATTGTGAAGGAGTTTTCTCCTAGGAATTTTATGGTTCCAGGTCTTACATTTATGTTTTTAATCAATTTTGAGCTAATTTTTGTATATGGCATATGATAAGGGTCCAATTTTTGCATGTGGTTATTCAGATTACTCAACATCATTTATTGAAGAGCTTATCCTTCTCCTGTTGTGTATTTTTGGCATGAATTTATTTCTGGCCTCTCTGTTCTGTTTCATTGGTTTATGTGTCCATTCTTATAACAAGATCATACTGTTTTAATTACTATAGCTTTGTAATATATTTCAAAATCAGGCAATGTGATGCCTCCAGCTTTGTTTTTCTTTCTCAAGATTGTTTTGGCTAGTTGGAATCTTTCTGTTTCCATATGAATATTAGGATTTTTTTTTTATTTCTGTCAGAAATGCCATTGGAATTTTGATATGTATTGCCCTGAATCTGTAGATCTCTTTGGGTGGTGTGGAGATTTTAACAATATTAATTCTTCCAATCCATGAACACAGGATCTTTCCATCACTGAGTGGAGCTGATGCTGGATCACAGGGCGGTTTCCAGATCTGCAGTAGGACTGAGATCGGCGGACTTTCCTTTTGGGGCACAGATGAGTGTGTCTGCTGCTCGTCCCTCAGCAAGCGGGCCAAACTACGGCAGAGACTGGCTGGAGCTGGGTCATGGGCCACTTCAGTGTCTACAACCAAGACTAAAATAGGAAGTCCTGTTACCCAAGGAATGGGCAGGCATGGTTCCTTCCATGTCCCTAGGTGGATGATGCTGGTAGCAGGACCAATTCCACACAGGTCAGTATGGGGGCAGGACATTTCTGGAACTGTTACTGGGACCACACGTGGTGAGCCTAACACCTGGGCATGGGCTTTCCTTTTCAAAATGGCATTCCCTCAGTCTTCAGCTCCAATGAGTACTTGCAAGCTTCTACCTAGATCCTGAAACTCCCATAGAGGCACTTTTGTCTGTGCATGACTGCCAAACTTTGTTGCTGTAGGGGGATAAGTGCAGAGGATCTTTTATTTTGCCATCTTACTGATGTTTCTCTCTTACAGCATTTATTCAACATTATGCTAAATGTCCTAGCCAGTGTAGTAAACCAAAAATAAATAAATCAGTAAATGGATGTTTTGCAAATTAGAAAGAAAGAAATAACACCACCTTTATTCAATGATATCATGATCATGCATGTATAAAATTCCAGAAAATATACAAAACACCCTACCTTAACTAATCAGTAAATTTAGCAAGGTTGAAGGATACAAGATCGATATATAAAAATCAGTTCTATTTCTATATACCAACAATAAAAATTGGGAAATACAATTTCTAAAATAACCATTTATAACAACAAACATGAAATACATATGGATACATTTAACAAAATATATGAAGACTTCTACACTGCAAACCATAAAATATTTCTGAAAAAAAATTAAGACTTACACACACACACTGAAAGGTATATCAAATTAATGGTTTGGACTCATAATTATTAAAATGTCAAATTTTCATATTAATCTATAGATTAAAGTTAATTCCAATAAAAATTCCAACAGGTTCATTTGTGGATTCGCCAACTCTGAAATTTATATTGAAATACAAAGGAACTAGAATAGCCAAAACAATTCTGAAAAAGATAATAAAATTTGGCAGGCCTTGTATTACAGTTTAAGATTTACTATAAAGTTATAGCAATCAAGACAATGTAGTATTAGGTAAAGATCAGACATAGATGAATGGAATAGAATAGAAGTATATTAAAAGACCCATGCATATATGGTCAATTGATTGTCTTTTTTAAGTCCAGAATTGTATTTGTGCATATACTGCCAATTGATTTTTTTTTTTTTACAAAGGTAACAAGGTCATTCGGTGGGTAAAGGATAGTCTTTTCCAACTACTGGTGCTAGAACAACTGAATAACCAAAAGTAAAACAATAAGCATCAACACTTTTTTTAAACCACTAAAAAAATTAACTTTAAATATATCACATATCTAAAAACATCAAAGATATTCTATAAAATTTGCAGAGAAAAACATAAGGAAATTCTTGTGAACATAGGTTTAGGCAAAAATTTCTTAGGACCAGGAACATTAACTGCAAAGAAAGATGGTAAGTTGGGTTTTATTGAATTAAAATGTCTTCTCTTGAAAATATCCAGTTAAGTAAATGAAAAGGCAAGCCACAGACTGAGAAAAAATATTAGCAATACTTATGTATGACAAAAGACTTGTATGTAGAATATAAAATAACTCTTATAAATTGATAATAAGAAAAACGGTCCAAAATATTTGCAAAGATTTGAGCAGAATCTTTACAAAAAGAAATACATGATAAGTCAAAATGTTCATAGCCACTAATCAGGGAAATGCAGATTAAATAAAATCACAATGATTTGCTCCAACACACCTACTAGAATGACTAAATTTAAAAGGGTAAAGATATTGGTGAAGAGCAACTAGAACACATATACACTGCTGGCAGTAATGTAAAATTATATTACCACTTTGAAAACAGTTTGATACTTTCTTAAAAAGTTAAAAATATACCTACCATATGATCCATTATTCTACTACTATGTATGTACGTAAGAAAAATGGAAATATATGTCCCTAAAAAGGCTTTGAAATACATGTTCATAGCAACTTTATTCATAATAGCCAATCTGGAAGCAACTCAAATGTCCATTAACAGATAAATGTATAAACAAATTTTGGTATATCTATACAGTTGAGTACTACTAGTAATGAAAAAGGAATGAACTATTGATATGCACAACTGCATTAACGAATCTCAAAAACATGCTGAGTGAAAGAAGCCAGATACAAAAAAGCACATACTATATGATCACATTTATATGAAATTCTAGAAGAGACAAAACTCCTCTATGGTACCATAAAGCAGATTAGTGTTTGCCTAAGGCTGGAGGTGGTGGAGATTGAATTCAATAGGGCATGAGGGAACTTTCTGAGGTGATAGAAATTTTCTATTCTTTCACAATGGTGTTATTTTTTAGGTGTATACAGTTGACAAAAGATGAAATATACAGTTGAAGTAGGCTCATTTTGTTGTAAGTAAATGATTTTACAAAAATTAAAAGTGACAGATAAGCAACATGAAAAACAGTGTTTTCAATTTATTGCTCTCTTATTACCTAAAATAAATTTACAGCTTCTAAAGAGAAACCATTCACCCTTTCCTCACCTATCTTTTCTAACAACTGTTTCATTTTTTTAAAATGTTGGAACAGCTATGCCCTGAGAGAAGTTTTTTTTTGTTTTTTTGTTTTTTTTTTTAATATGTGGATGCTCTGCTATAATACCAAATTAGATTGCATTGAAAAATAAAGCACCGTAGTCGTCTGCAACTCGAAGGCTATTTCCTAACACCAAAGGTTATTTCCTAACACCGGAGGCAGTTTTCAATTGTCTGCATGGTGAATTAGTTCTGTAGCCCCTATTCATAATAAGAGTCTTACTTGTTTTATACAGCTGATGAAGCTGAAAATGGGCCTGTGCTTTGGAGGTATAGTTTCTTATTTGGGCTTCATAGAAGAAAGTTTATTTCATCATTTTTAAATTAAAAAGTTAATTTAAAAAACAAATATATTCCAAGTTCCTACTTAGTGGAATACCCAGAGCATGCCACATTTATTTGAAACTGTCTCAGCAGACTTTTGATTATTTAAAGAATGAAGCTTGGAGAGGCTCCTAGAAATCCTTTAGTAAGAGAAGCACAAGACTTATATTGCATATGTATTAGCAGCAAGGATATGGGCATTCCACTTCTCTCTTCAGATTCGCTAATATTTTTTTTTCTTACTGTGTATAAATATTCCAGCAAGCAAATACCAGTGAACATGTTTGCTTTTGCTACTAGGATTCTAGCTATAAAAGTATTTTTATTCTATCTAGTTTTTATTTCTCTCGATACTGGAAGAACGACAGTGAATGTCAATCAACTTCATTCATTACTTTCTACATGTGCCCTCCTGGTTGAGATTTCAGAAATCTTACTGAAGGAAATAAAATAGGTATTACATTTTAAGTAACTGTACCAGAAAAAAGAGATGAGAAGGTCTCTTGTGAATAATCTTTATAAGATAATCCTGTGTATTTGGTATCATTTCCATCTGAAGCCTCACATTTTTCCATAAAAATACCAGAAATCTATTGTCATAAAGCAGGAAACTACTTATTAGTGTATAGTACTATTTTTCTTGTTATAAAGTTTTTCACATATTTTTATAACCTGCCTTTCTATAATTGTGTACATATCTGTGTGCACGTGCAGGCTTATATGTGCACTTGCACAGCTGTGTATTGGAGAAGTAATATTCAAATCTTTATTTGTTCTTTTACAATTCTTATTAACTGTGCTTCTGCAGTTAGAGATTATGTGGAAGCAGACATTTTCAGCAATTTTTGTTGAAATAATGCAGTTTGGTGTAACCAACTCATGTTCGATCTGTTTATGCTACCCAAATCACAGGAAATATGCTCTTCAATGAGTAAAAATAATGTTATGCATAGAATAGGTGGTCTATCACTTAATAGACATTTATCTGGCATCTGTTACTGTCAAGCAAAGATAAATATGATACTTGCTTTCAAAGGACTAATCAATGAGAGATTTGTATGGGAACATGTAGAATTCAAGTTTACTGAAAAAAAATATATAATAATGATACTGATAAATTTGTAGTATGTCAGATTAAGCAGGAGTCATAGAGAAGATGCAGCATGTCCTTCTGCAATAGCCCATTTGCGTGTTCACTTAGACACTTGAACACTAGCAATGACTGAAAAGTTGCTAACTCTTAAAAAGGTTCATTACATCATTGGTCAGCTGTTAGAAAGAATTTTTCTTACAGTAAATCAAAATCTATTGCTCTGTGAACTCTACAGACTAGTCTTGTTATTCCTTCAGAGGCCATAAGAAACAAATCTAAGTATACTTTTGCTTTGAAAATATTATTCACTTCAAGCTTTCATTATATTGAAAAAAGAGGCTAAAAAACTCTTTATTCATACAGTCGCTATCACTGAGAGAAATATTAATTTTTATGCTCAAAAAAAGCATGTCGTTTTCTTTTTAAGTACCATGAAAGAGCCATGTTTTGAATATTTAAAATGCCAAATATTGAGTAAACTCAGGACTTAAAGTATATGGATTTGATTTTTATTAAAAGAAGACAAAGAAATCAAGGAAAATACCATTTATTGACTATCTTTTGGGCAACTAGGAACTATGCTAAATACATACACATATATTGACAACCAATGTTGTGAGGTGATATTTATTTTCACTTTTCAGATAAGAACAATCAAACTCAATAATTGTTACTATTTTTTTGATCTGTTTGAGTTTCTCTTTGAGACTCTGCCTGAGCTTTGCTTGCTGTTGCACTCACCTCCACTGTCTTCTTCTTTAGTCACAAAGCCTGTAATCATAAAGTCTGGCCTACCAGTTTAACTCCCCCAGTTATCAGATGTTCTCCCTGCCCTTTTCCAAAGTCATTAGGTGCCTGAACCCCACCAGCAGGGAGTGTCTGAAATTGCTTGTGCTTTCATGTGACCTGGCCAATGTCATAGTCGCTCATATTCCCACTAAGCTGCAGCCTTCTCTGAGACCTTCATTATGTCAGAGTAGTTCGAAAAGCTGGGCTCCTACCTAGTCTTCTCTGAAACTGAAACTGCTTTGCTGGAAGCCTAATTCCCCAATATCACTAGTTGCCTTCTAGGTGTCCTGCTCTAAATCAGTTGATCACCTACAATTAGAAATCTGTTGCCCTTTTGACTATATTCATTTAGTGATTAATTACATAAATATGCAATAGAGCATCTCCTATGCTAGGACTATGGATGAACACACATACAGGAGCACAGTCTAATGAGGTGAGAGAAGTAGTGCCCATATCAATTGTCTGTTGTTACAAAATTAGGGAAGCAAAGCAATTCAGCAGTAGCTGGGAGTGGTGATAGGGATGCTTCCCCAGAGGTGACACTTGTAACTGAGTCTGATTTAAATGCAGCTTATTTAGAAAGAGGGCATGAATGACATTTGAAATGAGAGAAACTGCACATGCACAGCCCCTAAGCAGAAAAATTGCAGAATGCTTGGAACACGTAGTATTGGGAGAAGAAATGTTTGGGATGATTGGAGAAGTAGGCAGGCGCCAAGTTACAGAGGACCTTGTCCTCATGCTCAAGAGTTTAGACTTGGCACACTGGCATGACATGGAAACCCCCTTTCACACCTTATCATTGGCCTAGAAACCCTTGGACTTTAAATCTAGAATTCAAAGTCTAATGCTGGGGCATTTTTTTCACCCCCAATCCTCACTTTCATTCTCCAGACCACTATACTTTGGAGCCCTGGCTCTCTTCTTTTCCCCATTTATCACTATTGTTGATCTACCGGCACACTAATCAGCAGATCAGGGCTGCCTTACCCAAAAAAGAACTTGGAAGATTGGCCCACATTCTCATAATTCTTAGACTTGCTATACAATGTTCATAGGGAGGGGATGAAAAAGTTTAATTTATAAGAGATTCACATGTTCCAAAAAATAATTTTTTTAAAAAAGCACAATAGATTTTATACTAGTCTTATTTTGAAGATTAAGTTCCTTTAGCTCAGAGCAACTGCGCA
>NW_024340698.1:329484-422656 GCF_902729225.1 Pteropus medius | reverse complement strand
GTTTTCATTTTCCTGGCTGGAAAGAAAAAAATCTAGGCTTTCTGGGGTTTAACATAAAAAACCTGGCAACCTTCTGGCTGGGCTTGGCTAGAGGCATAGCATGATGAGAGGCCGAAATTTCATATACTCCAGCAAGAGCTCTATGTTAGAATGTCTCCATGGGAGTTGACTGCATTGTTAACTATGGCTGAATACTACTCATCACTACATTTAAGAAATAAGTAAGCCTGCTAAAAACTGCCTGAGTCATCGTTAAAAAAGATAGTGGTGACAAAGATGTGGTTTACTTGTTATTTGAAATACTATATAATGCTTTATTTAGTTCTCAAGTAATGGTTCCTTAGCATTCTATAGAAGCAGGCATTGCAGTAATCCATGCATTTGAAGAGAAATCTGTGAATCTGTTAAGATATTCATAGTCATACCACTTTTAAACCCACTTTCTGAAACAATCTTACTTACTGTATATTATGATATTTAGTAGAAAAGGGAAAAACAGCTTTTGGTGGTGTTAATGTTGGTATCAAGTTTTTAAATAGAAAACATCCAATTTCCATGGATTTAATCATGAGTACCATGCAGGGATGAAAAAGAAATAATCATCCTCACTCCTCTTGCTTCTGTTTCTATAACCTCAAGGTTGAAATGAGAGCGTCACGGAAACATAAAAATAAAGCTACGCCATGTTTTGCTGACTTTTTAAATGATATGACTTCAAGATTTTGTGGGTGGCAAGGTGGAGAAGAAAGATTGTGTCCATGGCCAGTATTCCTAATATCAGTCTGTCACCTATGACATCCCTCGTATGTCATCTTTGAACTGTTGTTTAGCCCATAAAATGCAATGTAGCCACCTCCCAAGTCTTGCTGAACCTACATGATCCCCAGATTATAGTCAGGGATTATAGACTGATCCTAGCCTAGGTATGAGGGATACAAAAGGTCTGGGGTCAGGAGACATGTAGATAAGTGCTTAGTACAATCTGTGTCTGACCCATACTAACATGCTTACCCCAGTTTCCAGGACTTACATAATTATAGCCATTCTTGCTCTAAGAAAGGATTTTCAGCATTTTTTAAAAGTACATACAAAACAAGTTAAATTTTACAAATTAATCATTTTTGAAAATTAATACATCATGAACATGAAAAAAATATATGAATTATATATGTGAATATATATGAACTATATATATAATTAAATACTTAAAGTTCTGGAAGGTAGTACCCCTCAATAGAAGTTGTCTTTAGTTAGAGGGGTTGGAGTTATATTTTTACACCTATTTTTTACATTTTATAATGTGTTATGCAATGAACAGTTATTACTTTTATAATAATTAAAATATACCTGATATTTAAGAGGAATGAGAAAACACTACGAGGAAATTTAAAGAAGGAAAACATAAAATAAAACCAGTGTTGAGTTTAATATACAAAATAAATTCTACTAGTTACTGTGAACTTGCATGTATTCATTCATTTGACAAATATTTTTGTTCATCTACCATTTGCTAGGAATTGGGAGGTATAGAGTTAAAGAAGATACTTTTTTCTCTGCTTTCATTGAACTTACTTTCTAGAGGGGAAGGCAGATATTAATCAAATATGCATACGAATAAATAAAAATGTATATTTCTGGTAAGTATTTGAATGAATGAGTAATTATGCAAGCATACAATAAAAGAAATACCTTGTTTGGTTTGGAAGTTATGTTGTTTATTCATTGATTAATTGAATATAACACTTTGCTATTTGGGAGCCATATATTTGCCTCTGAGCTTCCTAGTAGCCAAAGAAAACAAGAAAAATGATTTCTTGTATGACACAAAGGCTTGAAAAGATGATACTCTTCAACAGCATTAACAGTGTCTCTACAGTAAATATGAGTCTATTACCAACCACTATGTATTGGGTTCTTGTCTTGCATTTCATTGCTGGAGTTTCCATTCTGAAATCTCAATCACTCAAAAATTATATGACATCGGAGGATCATAGCTCCTCCAATTTTATTTCCAGTTAGTTGCATACTAACTATCTGGACATTAGCCCAACACTTGATACTTCCTCCCTAAATAGGTTCTTTATTTAGACCTCCCTTTAGGATAGGTTTTAGCATTATGGAAAAATGTTCTCATGCCTAGAATTTGTGGCTTCTGGTTCAATATACCTGCTAAAAGCCATGTCCATCTCTCAAGCCAACTCTTAACAACACTTAGCAATAAAACATTGATAAAGACGATAGTCATTCTCATTAATGAGTACTTACTAAGGAACAGGCACAGTGCTAAACACTTTATATATGACATTTAACTTAATTCCTTTTTAATATTTATTAAATTTATTGGGGTAACATTGGTTAATAACATTACATAAATTTCAAATATACTTAATTTCACATAACCCTATGAGATTGAAAACTATTTTTGTCTCTATTTTTAAGATGAGGAAATTAAGTCATAGAAATGGAAAAGTAGAATGCTCAAGGTCACATATTTATTACATGGTCAAGCTGAGTTGTGAACCAAAGGTCATACACCAAACCATCAAGCTTTCTCTAGTTCCTGTCACTGGTAATCTGTCAACGCCTATTTTTCATGGAAGGCCCTCTCTGAACCATTTCAGCCCTCTGGCTATGCAATGATTGATATACTAATTCATTCATTCATTCAACTAATATTTATTGAGAATGTCTTATGAGCAAGCGGTATGCTAACCATTAGGAATATGATGGCAGACAATATAGACATACTTGCTGACATACACTCACTCAAGCATGTAATTACAAGCTGTGATAAATGTTATGTAGGAAAGTCTACACAGGAGAACCCAATATAATCTGTAATGTTAGGGACTTGAGATCTGAAGAACGGATAGTAATTAAACAGGTGGGGGAGTAGGGGCTGCAGTTGGAGAGTGTTTTAAGCAGAAGGAATAATTTGTGAGAAAGCTTTGAGATTGTAAGGAATGTACTCAGTTGAGGAAATGAAATAAAACCTTTACAGTTGAAGTAAAGGGACAATGGAGAGAGAGGTATAACATAAGGTAGGAGAGTTTCACAGGATGATAGCTCTGCTCATATAAGCCCAATGAGTAGACAGCATTATGATTTTTTTTTAATCAGAAGACTAATAGAAAGCTATGGATGAGCTTTAAGTAGGTGGATGTCATGCAAAGATTTGTTTTATTTTGTTTTTAAACTTGTAAACAATTTTGGAAAACACATTAGAAAAGGACAGAAATAGAGGTAAGGAAAACTAGTCAGGACAATACTGCAGGCAACTGATTGGCAGCAGAGGCCCCTGCTTCTATTCTATTTTTTGATTGATATATAATTGACATATAACATGGTGTAAAATTAAGATGTATAACTTGTCGATTTTTCGAAATATATAATCTTTATTTATTTTTATTTTTCAATTACAGTTGGCATCCGATATTATTTTATATTAGTTGCAGGTGTACAGCACAGTGGTACATTATATATTACTATATGATTACCACTGTAGCATTAACTAACACCCCTATCAGGTCACATAATTATCACTTATTTTTTGTGGTGAGATTTAAGATCCAGTCTCTTAGCAACTCTGAAGTATATAACACAATATTGCTGACTATAATCACTATGCTGTGCATTAGGTGTCCAGAACTTGTTCATCTTCTAATTGCAAGTTTGTAGGCTTAAAGAACACCTCCCCTATCTCTATTCTAATGCCTGGATTTTCAGGGTAATATAACAGTTGGACAGGATCCTACTTGCATGTATCCCGTTTGAATAATCTAATAATTTATACATACCCTGTAAAAAAGAAATTAATTAATTTGGTCAAATAACTGGTTATTTTGGAAATAATTTAGCTAGCAATAAATCAAATAGTCACAAACTAAGTGCAACTTACATGTACATATGATGCAACTCAATACAGCCTTTAAGCTCCACATCTACATAGAATAAATGGACAGATCAATTCTTGCTAGTATACTCAATTTAATTCAATAATTTGTAAGCAAAAAATCAAGCAATGTAACCTCTGTCACTGTCTATCTCATAGCTTAAAGATTTTGGGTAAATCCTCAGACCTTAGTGGTTTACTTCCCTTCTTTTGTCTGGACTTCTCTCTCATGTGGTGTAAATTGGTACAGCAACTATGGAAAACAGTATGTAGGTCTCTAAAAAATTAATAATATTATTACTACATGACCCAGCAATCCCCCTTCTGGGTATCTACCCTCAAAATTTGAAAACATTTATCTGTAAAGATATATACATTCCGATGTTCAGAGCAGCGTTATTCATGATGGCTGAGACATGGAAAGAACTGAAGTCTCCTTAGATAGATACAGAAGATGTGGTACATATATACAATGGAATATTACTTAGCCACGAGGAAAGATGAAATACTGTCACTTGTGACAACAAGGTTGGATCTTGAGATAATCATGCTAAGCAAAATAGGCTAGACAGAAAAAAAAAATTGAGAAGCATGATTTCACTCATATGTGGGATATAAAACTGAAAGCAACAAACGAACAAGACAAACAAACATGACAGACAAGCAGAGACTCATAGACACAGACAACAGTTTAGTGGTTACCAGAGGGAAGGGGGAGGGGGGGGAGGTAGATAATGGTAAAGGGAGTCAAATGGTGACAGAAGGAAATTTAACTCTGAGCAGTGAACGCACAATGCAATATACATATGATGTATTATTGAATTGACACTTGCAACCTATATAATTTTATTAATCAATGTCACCACAATAAATTTAGTAAAATACAAAAAAATAATAAATTGCTAAGTGGTGGTAGGGGATGCTTATGCCTTATTCTGGCATTGTGGAAGTTGTATCTGGTCATTGCCAGCTGTAGATTGAGTTTTCTCCTGCCTCTCAATTTCTGGGCATCGGCATCCATCCTCAGGCACAATGCCCAATGCACAGCAGGGATTTATTAACATAGTATTGTTTGGTTAAATCACAAACAGCATTTTGAGACCTCACATTTAGATTATTCGCATGAATTTCTTGCAGACTGGATGATGTTGTAACCATTCTGTAACATCCTTCCAGAATAATGCCTTATAAAGAATAGCTATTTCACAAATATTTGATGAGCAGATTTGAATCATTTATTCTCTAAAACTTCCATAAAATATTGTGCAGCTCTTGTTGTATTTGGTAGGAAGATAAAGGGTAGAAGCTAGGGGTGAAGAGGTTTCAATCGACACAATATCTCCCTGTACATTCACAGATTTGATTTATGTCTGTAATTTGCATATCTAAGCTTCACTAGGCTGTGAGTATAAAATGAGGTCACATTGGCCTTCTTTCCTTATTAAATTTTAATGCTCAATTTACAAGAGCTCAAGCTTCTACTGACTCGAATGTAAGAATGCCCCAAACACAGAATACACCAGCTGTTCCTGGAGAACTACAGTTATCATGTATATGTTCACGGCTCATCTGTGGTGTTCTTCCTTTCCTGTTCTCATGCCTACTAGACAGTGGCCACTATTTGGGACATCGCATAAAGAAAACTCACTACTACCAGTATCAAAGTGTCCTTCTAGTACCTAGGGCACTTTATCTCAGTGTTCACAAGAAGCATAAAGTGGCGCTTAATTTTCTTCAAACCTGGGAAAATTTACTCTTCCCTTGGTTTGCTGTCTAATTTTGTCACCTGGGCCCTGAAGTGACAGTGTTGAAATCCAGCGTCTCACAGATTAACTCAGGAATGGAGACCCTTCAACTGCTTCAAATTATTTATCACAACAATTTATGCAATCAAACAATAACACTTAGTATTTGCATTTCCTATCTCCAATTAACAGGTATCTTTTTGAGTAAAAACCATAAAGGACACACTTGCCATAGGCATTTGCAGAATGAAAGCATACTATCTTAGATTTATTAATGAGAAATTTGAGAGAATTTATTTCCAGGATTCAAGTGCATGTCCAGGTTACATACAGTGAATTTTATTTAAAATTCCTTTTTCTTTTCCTTGAATGATGTAGCTAATCATTTCAACTTCTCACTAAACTGTTCAACACTAGAATATCTATATTTAAATAACACTAATAAATTAATGATTTATCATAGACATGTAACGATAATAAGAACATACCTATCTATAAGACAAAAGAGAAAATAGTCTATATTTTATTCAGAGATATTTAAGATCTTTATAGGAAAGCCAATGTAAACGAGAACAATAATGCAATTTCAATTTACTAACTGCCAAGTGGAGAATAAACAGGATGTGAAAGACATGAGAGTGGGGGTGGGGGAAAAATTGCATAATTAGCAACCTCAGTAATTATTCTTTATCCATTATTTTTAAGTTATAATTACTTATCATGTGAAAAGACTATAGAAAAAATTGCTACAATGAAATATGTAATCTATTTCTTCATCAGAAGTATATGTATTTATTGAAATATTGAGATAAGCAAAGAAACTTTCTCTCATTAATAATTAGAACTTCTGTACAATAACAGTGTCATTAACTTCTAGCTTCTATATTGTGTTCTTAGCTTGCCTAACCATGTCCTTTACCACTGGCATTTTGTAAAATTATGCAATTGTTTCAGGTGTACAATTCAGCAGTAAGGTGTATATATACATCGCATTGTGTGTTCACTGCCCATGCAAATCACTTTGCTTTAAAGAAATAATTGTTGTCCCGGTCTCGCACATAGAGATTCTGATTGAATTGATATGTAGCGTGTGGCTTGGACTTTGGGAGACTTAGCAACAACCCCAGGAGATTCTAACACACAGTCAAGTTTGAGGATCTGTGTTCTAGAGTTAGAGATTTTCTAAAATAACACCTCCACTCTCATGATAAGTCTTGTTAACTATATGGAGACAGGATTTTATAAGGTTTAAGAGTACATGTTCTGAATTTTGACTAAGCTGGAGCTTTCACTGTACCATGTCACATAAGTTACTTTATGCAAATTATGCTTCAGTTTTCTCATCTGTATAAGAAGGAGGGCAATGTTACCAACCTCAGATTTGAAATGAAGATCAAATTAAATCAATATTGTAAAGTATTCAGCAGAGTCAGGCATATAAAGTACACTCAATATCAATTAGCAATTTATAAATTTACTTATTATTAATTAAATAATACACATAGGTCATATATCAAAGCACTGAACACACAAAATGTTTGTTAGTATTATGTTATTATTATTATCATTATTTAAAATACATAGATCATGATTGCCTTCTGTGGTCACATCACCAAATGTAAGCCCTGTGCAGTAGCCAATTTTTAAAGAGCTTAATTAAGAGATAAATCTATTGCTATAAATCTATTACTGCACTTAAAATATAGACTAGAATGAAACACCTCACCTTTTTAAAGTTGAATTTGGATAACATCCCAGGTCATCCATTTTCATTTCCTAAAGACAGCTCTAATAATTAAGCTAAGAATTAATTAGGAGATATTATATGCTATGTATATATATAGAAGAGTTAACTTTCCTGTTTTAGGTAAAGAAATTGTTTTTTGTATTTACTTTAATGTTTTAAAAGAAGTGAAAGACTTTTCATATACACTTGAAAGTGATGTCTAAACAAGTAATATCTAAAAGAAAGGGAAATAAATAACAGAAATAATGAAATTAAGATGTTTGTGTCAAATTTTTATTTGGAAAATACCAGGCTCCAACTGATCTGATGTTATATCTATTGTGTATGCTTAGTTTTATAATTTTTTTTTATTTTGAAATCATTTTATAATTACAGAAAAGTTGCAAAAATAGTACAAATTTTCCCCATATACTGGTATTTCCTTCAGTTTCCTCTAATGTTAACATCTTACACAGCCACAGTACGATGATCAAAACTAAGAAATTAACATTATTAACTAATCTCCAGAATTAATCTAGATATAACCATATTTTCCCCTAATGTTCTCTTTCTGTTTCAGGATCTATTGCAGGACACCACATTTAATTTAGTTGTCACATCTCATTACTCTCCTTCAATCTGTGTCAATTCCTAAGTTTTTTTTTTGGTCTTTTCGATCTTAACAATTTTGAAAAGTAACTGTCAGTTGTTTTGTAGAATACCCTTTAATGTGGGTAAATCTGGTGTTTTCTTGTGATTAGACTGTGGTTATAAATTTTTAGGAAGAATACTATGGAGGTGGAGTATCCTTCTCAGTGTAACAAATCAGGGGATACATGAGGTGGATATATCTTATTTCTGTTACTGTTAACCTTAATCCCTTTGTTAAAGAAGTATCTGATGAATATATCCATATAAAGTTACAACTATCCCCTTTGTATTTCGAAATATCTTGAGGGGATTCTTTAAGACTATGCAAATATCCTGTTTCTCCTCATATTTTTGTTCTCTAACTTTAGAAGTCATTGGTAGATCTTGTTTGCTACAGTTATTAATTAGTGTTATAATGGTGATGGTGATTTTTTCCTCATTATTTCCCTCATTCCTTCCACATTTATTAATTGGAATTCTTCAATAAAAAAGCTATTCATTTCCCTACATTTATTGATTTATTTTATTATTTTTCTCAGTATAGACTCCTCATGGATATACAATTTTTTCTATAGGCTTCAATCCAGTACTATAACTCCTTATTTTGTTGTTTAAATTGTTCCTGCTTTACCCATTGGGAATTCTTTCAGGTTGATGTTTCTGTCCTTTTGCTGTGCCTTCTTCTTTAAAAGCTTTCTTAATTTTTGGCACTGCACAGTGTTTTAGAATCATTTAGTATTTTTTCTATCCCAGTCCTGGAATGAATCGCTTTTCCAAGCAACCGTTTTTTCCCTCACTGGAGAATGGTATTTAGAAACTAATATCTAGGTACAAGGTGTGCTCATTGCTACTGGGGTATCACTACTACTTTGAGGCCTTTTCAGTGAGTAGAACTTGGAAACATATGTATGTATAATAACCCATGCTTACACATAGCTATATTTATTACTCTGTCTATATTCATATCTATTTATCATCTATCTATGTATATATTAACTAAAACATGAGTTCATACTGATATCTCTCTCTAGTTCCAATCCAACACCATGAGGTTTATTCTAGGATTTGCCCTTTCTTTTTTGTAGCTTTTTTCTCTGACAGTAACATCCTGATTCTCGTTTTTTACAACATATTTACTTATTTCTTCAGCTCTGGTGCACACATACAGTGGTTTCAGAATCACTAACCCATACCCCTATGGGTCATTATTAACCAGTATACTTCATTTATTAACTGAAGTATATTAGTTATATAGTTATTTTTGTCTTTACTTATATTGTATTTAATCAAAATACTCTTGCAGTTACTTTAGCCTCAAATACATTTATCCAAATATTTGCTGATGCCTGAACCTCTTTAGTAGGTACTAAAGTATTTCTTTCCATATTCAAGATGAGATTTATCAAATACCCTATGCCTTCATTTATTCCAATACCATATTATGAGTTCATGTGTAATCTTGATGCAGGTCATCATATTTTGGATAGTTTTGACCATTAAACATTTCTTAAATCAAAGCCAAAACTCTCTTCAGCTTCTACACATTGGACTACACATTTATAAATTCTATATTTAAATGTTGCAGAAGTCGACTTATAAAAGAGGCAATTCATTTTTATTATTTAATTATTTATGGGTATATAATGGAACCGTTACATATATTTATTTGTATATATAAATAATCTAGTAGGAAAAAACACAAACAAGAAGACCTTTATTCCAGTTGCTCCTGGAAGCCATAGCCAATCTCATATGATAATATCATTTAATTTTTCTAGTGAACAGTGGCTTTCCAAATAATTACATACAAATATATATAATTGTATGAATACATTTATTTAGAAAAAAAAGATGTGAATGAATGTTTGTGATATCCCTTTTGTGGAGTAATTCTAGATGGCTTATCTATCTTATAAAAAAACTCCTGTGATATTACTGAGTATTTTTCATAAGAGCAGACACAAATAAAATGAAAGACATATACCTTGTGTGGATAGCTGGAGTTTGTGAACCATCATGTTCAGTGTTTTGTAAAAAAAGAAAACATCTTTAAAATAATATTATTTTATGAATCAGAGGGAAAAAGAACATTCATCATTATTAGTAGCATCATCTCCATTGTAGATTTTCTCAGCTGTGTGAGAGCTAGTTTATATTTATAGATTTTGCTTTCAGCATGATGGCATGGGGCCAAGCCAGCAGGCAAATGAAGAAGACTTGCACAAAGGCAGAAGTCCCTCTGATTCTGGGCGAGCAGTGATAGGGTGATACGCAGTTGTAGGAGGGCTGCCAAAAACCTATGGCCTTGGTATTCACTGATCCCCAGTACACCATGGTCATGGCTTAAATTAGAATTGGTGTTGTCTTCCTTGGTGTTCTTTAAATCCTTTTGTTCCTGATTATATTCTCTCACCCTTTCGATTAACTGAAAGCACATGCTCGAAAAGCATCTCTTAAATGAATGAATGAATGAATGAATGAATGAATGAATGAATGGCTTGTCAGGTATTAGCTGTTGTGGGCCATGAAAAAGAGTGCCACACCTGCAGTGATAGACAGGCACACTCATGCTTTCCCAGCTGCCTTCCAGGTCAAATTTAGTAGTGAGTGGAACCAAGGTTTCTAAGGAATCATTTATCCACACTCTGGACAAAGTCCTTATGAGCTCAAAGAGAATAATGAAGCTGAAACTCTTGATGAGTTTTCTCAGAATTTTGTCTTCAGTAATTGATCATTCCTTCATCCTATTGATTTTCCCTTTAAAGAAAAATTACTTTCTTTCTTTTTTCTAGTTGCTGTGAATGAACAGCAGCATTCATCATTGTGAGCAATTCTTACTCCAATTTAATTTAGCTGTCATCCATAAAATATCCCAATCTTAGGAATAAAGTAGGATTATTGTTTGAAATCATTTTCTCATCTTTTTCTGTCTCCTGATTTGATCAAAACCAATATTAACTAAATGATTTCAGAGTTTCAGATGGGAAAGCTGCATTCTCATCGAGATATAAACTTGCTATTTAGGATTCAATAATTCTTTAACAACAAATGGTACTTTGGAATTAAAAGGAAAGGAAAACATATAGAAATTTCTGCCTATGTATATTTCTTTATTAGCAGCATCTATATGCCTTAAAGGCTTACATGAAATATCCTACAATTTAATTTCAATTGCATATAAAAGTTCTACACCTTTTCTCTCTCTAAACACATACATTTCATGTCACAATTTACATATTTTTATATTGTGTATACATTAACAAATTATTATAGCTATAATTATTTTAATATCTTTGTCTTTAAACTTTTATACTAAAGTTAAAGTGATTAACATGCCACCATCACGGTATTAGAATATTCTGAATTTGGACGTGGTTCCATAGTGTAGCAGTTAGCATGTCTGCTTTGCATGCAGAAGGTCCTGGGTTTGAACCCCAGTGGAGCCACAGTCCATGGTCTACCGCCATGCCACCCTGAACAAGTCCGATGTCTAATCTCGGATGCTCAGCAGGGTTGAGCCTGGTTAGTACTTGGATGGGAGACCACCTAGGAAGACCAGGTGCTGTAGGCATAAAAAATAATAAACAAACAAATAAATAAATAAATAAATAAGAATATTCTGAATTTGACTATATATTTACCTATAGCAGTGCTGGGGTTACAAACTGATGGGTCTTCCTCCAGGATCTCAGTCAAGTGGGGATGCAGCAGAGTTACATAGCTGTTGTCAGGTCTGCAGTTGGGTCCAAGGTTGGCAGATCTGTTACCAGGGGCACAAGTGTGTGTGCTTCCTGCTGGATCCTTAGATGGACTGGACTGCTCTGGGGCCATGCTTGAGCATAGTTGGAGCCAGATTATGGGGCCATTTTCAGGTCTGCAGTTGAGTCCAGTGGGCCTGTTACCAGGTACACAGAGTGGTTTGGCTCCCACTATTTCTCTAAGTGGGTTCCTACATGGTCCCTTGGTGGAATTCTGGGTGGACAAAACTGCCTCTAGGACCATGACCAAGTGGGGCTGGAGCTGGGTCACAGGGCTACTCAGGGTTTGTACTCAGGAATGAGGTCAGCAGGCCAGCCAACAGAAGCTTGGATAGGCTTTTCTCCTGCCACTTTGCTGGATGAGTAAAACAGCCCCCAGACCGAGGCAGTTATATAGCAATTCTCAGGTTCACTTCAAGGTCCACAGCCAGAACTAACTTTAGGGTGCACAGCTGAGACTGAGTTTAGCAGGCCTGCTGCCAGTGGCACAGAATGGTATTGCTGGGTCTCTGGGCAGACAAGATTGACAACAGGACTGGAGTTGAGTCATGGGACAATTTCAGGATCTGCAGTTGAGTTTGTGGTTTGAGTGACAGTTACCAGGGGCCTGGACAGGCATGGCTCTTTCTGGTTCCTTGTGCGGTCAAGAATATCTCTGGACAGGCAGGAGAGCAGGGCTGTAGCCAAGTTACAAGGCTGCTTCAGGACTTGCAGTCAGGTCCATGGCTGGTAGGACTGTAACCAGGGGCATGGATGGATGTAACTTCTCCTGGGTCTCTTGGAATATGGGGATGGTTGCAGGATGGCAGCCAAGAGGGGCTGGATCCAAGTCCATACAGGGTTGAGGCTCTTTTGGGTTTGTAAGTTGGACCATATTTGGTGAGCCTGCCACTGGGAAGTGGGCCTGCCTTTTCACAGCAGCTCTTTTCAGTTTCAGGGTTCACTGGGGTTTTCCAACCTTCTACCTAGATCTCAAATCTCCCTCAATGGCACTTTCATCCATGGATAACTGTCAAATTGTTGTTTTTGTTGGGCAATGTGAGCTGGGGACTTCCTATTCCTTCATCTTGCTGTTGTCACTGCTCTCATTGTGGTTTTGGATTGCATTTCCCTGATAATTAGTAAGGTTGAGTACTTTTTCCTGTGCCTATTGGTCATTGCTATGTCTTTTTTGTAGAATTGTCTTTCAAGTCATTTGCACATTTCTTAATCAGGTTTTTTTTGTTGTTGAGTTGTTAGTGTTCTCTTTTTATTCTAGATATTAAAATCTTATCAAATATATGATTGTCACATATTTTCTTCTATTTTATGGGCTGCTTTTTCACTCTGTTGATAGTATGCATTGATGCACAAAACTTTTTATTTTGACGTAGTCCAATTTATCTGATTTTCCTTTTGTTACCTGTGCTTTGGTGTTACAACCAAGAAATTATCGCCAAATCGAAATTCATGAAGGTTTTCCTCTATGTTATCTTCTAAAAGATAGCTCTCAAATTTAGGTCATGGATCCATTTTGAGTTAATCTTTGTATATGGTATACAGTAAAGGCCCAACTTTATTCTTTTGCGTATGGATATCTAGTTTTCCCAGCATCATTTGTTGAAAAGACTGTATTTTCCTCATTTGAAAGGTCTTAGCTCTTTTGTCAAAAAATTCCCTATTTTTTAATGAATATTAAATCTTATAGTTTATTTTTAGCAGATAAAGGTGTTGGTTCTTATCAGACTTCAAATACGAATGTTTAATCTACCATCCCATACATCTAATATATGTGACTCCTTTGACTGACCTCAAATATAACTCATTTCAATAAACATTCGATATTTTAAAGGTAATGACTTAAAATGATGTCACAGTGTAATACTACTCTACTGGTTCATATAAAGGCCACTTTTACCATTGTTAAAATGATTCAAATTTTTGGATCCCTAAATAGGTCAGAAAGAAACAAAATAGGATTATTCATATTTTTTAGTGATCTTAGTCAATAAATATAAAAAAAATAGTGTTAATGAACATTTTAATCAATTTTCTCATTTTTCATTAAGAAACAAAGATCCTCTTGCCAAATTGACAAATGTTTTATATCATCAGTTATTTGTGTCTGCAGTTGAATGTTGGTAGCATACCAACATTAGACACATTGTCAGTAGCACTGACACCAATGATAAAACAAGGGAAAATAAATCACATTAACCTTTCCATTCAGCCATTATGAACAATCTGAAGATTTGTTCAGATTGTTCAGAAAAGAAATCCAGGTACATTTTGAACATTACTTAAGAACAAAAGGATAAGTCTCAAGGAAAAGCATGTTTCTATTTAGAGTGTCACCACAGGGAAATTTAGTCTATGTTTGCTTAAATTTACTGTAAGAAAAGACCTTGAAAAATGAGACAATCTCTGTTCTAATTTTCTCATTTAATCCATACGTGAGTGAACAGTGATAAGAACTGCACCTAAGTGATTTTTAGAATGTCTTCCCAATTCTCTCTTCTTTTAAAGAGAATTTGTCCTGTATAGTAGGACTATTCATGCAAATAACAAATGGGAACATGAAAAGTCACACAACTTTTGGAAAATATGAAAAATTCCATAGGATTTTCTTTTTAATTTTCTTATATAAGCTGTATTTATTATAGTGTAGATGTTTATTTAGAAAAAAAAAACAACGTAGAACTTTGGGAACTTTACTGTCTCCAACAACATGTATTTAGAGGTTTTAATAAGCTTGGGTTTTTGAATAAATTCTAAATTGAAGAGGAAGAAAATAAGTTTGAGTGCATCTTTTCCAATACTGCAATGAATGATCAAAAAAATGTAAGTAGGGCCAGTTTTCTAAGCCACATTGAAACTATTTGGAATAAAGATTCCAAATTTTTAAGAACTTGAAAGAAATGTACTTTTGTTTTCTTTTTTTGCAAACAAATAAAACCTAGGTTAACAGAGTGAAGCTAATGATAAAAAGAGCTTTAATGACTGGCAATACACATCTCAATGATTCATATGAAAATGAGCGGTTTTAAAATGTTTGAAAGTGATTGCTAGTTCTATTAATTTTCTTATTGGCAAATGTATGAAATGTAAAATAAACTTCAACTGGGCTTGAGTTCAAATTGTTAAACATTCCTTAATTAATTAAGCCCTAGTTAAAGTAGATTCTACTGTCTATCTGAACATGAGATCAAGAAACTTCTTTCATATTAAAGCCTACAACACAGTTTTTTTGTTTGTGGCACTATTTTCTAAATATTTCCATTAATTTTTGTAGACATTTCAAGAGGCCCAGCATCAAATTTGCAAGTTTAGCTTAGGATAGCTTTCTTAACTTTGTACATATTCAGTTCATAGAAGAAGAAGGAGGAAGAAGAAAGAGGAGAGAAGGGGAGGAAAAGGGGGAGTAGAATGGGGAGGAAAAAGAGGAAAGGAGGAGGAAGAGGAGGAAAAGAGGGGGAACAACAACAAGAAAGAAGTTCTGTCTCTATGATAGCATCCCATTGTTAACTTGAGTTTGTGTTTGAGCAAGGAAATTTACTGACTGTATAAATATTTTTAAAACACTGTTTGAAGCCAACTGAAATATCCATAGTTGTAACTAAAAATCATCTGGAAATAGAGGTAAGGTCAGATAGCAGAAGAAAAACTCAAGCATCTTAAAAGGGATATAGAAGTTTTTTTTTTTCTTCTTTTTGATTCTTCCATGAAGGAAGTACTGGAATTCTTTCAGAACATAGTATTATGGAACTGTAAGCCGAATCTTCAAATTTTTCAAGGTAATAATTTGACCCAGTTGGTTGTTTCATTTTTTTCCATTTCAACTTTCTGAGTAGTTATAAAATACCTTATCTCTAGCAAAGAATGGCGTGGTCTGATAAAATTCCAAAACCCAAGAATAAGGCATTGGAATCTAATCTATGACTTTATGTGCATTTGACTTTTATGTAAAACTTGTTTCTTTCTGGTTCATCTACATAATATATCCTTATTGATAAGAATATGGAGGAGCATCTACTATTACACAACTCATCAGGTGACATAACAGATAATCCATAAATAATCAAGCAGTGCTCATTATCAGCTCAACAAAAATCATTATTGAGTCTTTACTATCTGCCAAACATAGTGTACAAGGAGCTGAGGATAATATGATGAGCAAAACATAAACTAAGGCTGATATAGTTTACTCTACTTTAATGAAGTCATAATTGATTCACAATCAAGACTCAAGATAATGTCTTCTGATAAGGCAATGCTTTTGTTTCTTATATCCATATGTATATAATATACATCTATGCTTTCTTATCTAAAGAGAGGTCATCATAGGGACTGTTCAGTAACATTAGTGATATATACATGAAATATGCATAATATATATGGATATCAAATATGTATATGTTTTGTTGATATGCTATTAAAAGAATTCACGTGTTTTCTCAAATGTCTTTAAAATGATTCATTTTCTCTATATGGCACTATGTAGTTGTTGAGGGCATGGACCTTTCAGCTAGAAGGCAAATTCTGAATCCTGGCTCTGCTGCTTAGTGGCTGTCCAGCCTCGGGCAATGTATTTAATATCTCTGTGACTTGGTTTCCTCAACTTTACAATTAATATAAATAGAATACCCACTTTATCGTATTGTCGGGGAAATTAAATGAGTTATTATTTACAAAAATCTTAGAAGTGTCAGGTAACAAGTAAATATGATATGCATTTGTTAAATGAATATAATAAATGTTTGAAAAGTCTTTGAGGGCCTCCTTTTATAGAAAACTCAGAAGCATCTTACATGTGCCCCACTTCCCTTCCTATCTCTGTATTTAAATAAGGAGTTTCCATTAGTTAAATATCCTAAAATAGTCTGGATTTTCCAGGCTATAGTAAAGAAAGTTACAGCTGAATAAATTCTCCAGTGATGGAATAGATAAGGAAAACAAACAATTTAACTGTGTTTAATACAGAATAACTGTTTGAAGAAATATATATTTATGTACAGAGCACAATAATTTTTGTTATATTGCCAAAATGGTCATAGATTTAATACATCAATGTGAAGAAAGAATATATTTTCTTGGCTTTGATTTCAATTCTGTAGTCTTGATGAAGAGAGGTGCCATCATGAATACTCATTATACATGAGAAGAAAAATGTGATGAGAACCAAATGTTATGAATGGTTTTATAGGTGAAAGCAATATTAAATCATATCTTCCCAAAGGAATATGTAAGATAGAAATTAAATAAGTGTGACAACTTAAGAAGGTGAAAATGTTGGTCTAGTATCTGAATTTTTATTATGTACTTTATCATAATTTGCAGAAATTACTACACTCTGTTTCAGCTCTTCAAAAGGAAGCAGAGTCAAATAAGTTCAAAGTCAACCAATACCTTTGTTACACTGTTACCCCAAGTTGCACTAACTTAACTTTTCTCATTTACAACTCTTAGTATATAGAGGCTTGCATGCCAGATTTAAGTGGCAAGTTGATTTTTCTTCTTTTCTAATATTGACTCGACATTTTCCTGGTGGTAGCAAAATGTAATGAAGAGAAAAGAAGGTTGAATATTGATACTCGATTGGGTGACCTTTGGTAAATTATTTAACTTCTCGGAAGCTTTAATTATCTCACTTGCAAAATGCGTATAATAATCACTATATCCCAGAATAGTATTACAATATGGAATTTTATTTTTTGAATACTAATCATTTTTCTCTCCTAATTTATAAGCTTCTATGCTTCTTCCCTTCTATGGCTACATAAAAAGTTACCCCCAAAACTTAGCAGCTTATAACAACAAACATTTATTATCTCACGGTGTCTGTGAGTCAGCAATCTGCTAGATCCTCTGGCTTAGGGTTTCTCATGAGGGTATAATCAAGATGTCACATATGGTCTCATCTAGAGATTCAATGAAGAAAGGAGGTGCAAAGACATCAAGGGGATCCGTACTCCGATTACTGGGTGGGAGGCACTAGAAGACAGAAAGGTCCCAAAGATGTACTGGTTCTCTGTTTTGTTTTGTTTTATTTTGTTTTTCTCAATAGATAGAGCATAAACAGTCCACTAGTGATCATATAGCCCCAGCATGGAATGTCAAAGAATAGAAGTATTCTCAAATTTTTGAGTATGGTGCAGTAGTGGCAAGAGTCACTTGAAGGGTCTATGAGAAGACATGAGAGATGTCCCAGGGGTTTTCTGCAAGTATCAGATCACCTGAGTAGACTGATAGCACTGGGAAACAGATGTACCAGCACTCACTCACCTGCCCCATTCTCAGACAATTCTTTGGCACTTTGTAAGCCCTGAGTACCTCAGACACAAGGCTGGAGAAATGACCAGGGAGAAACTTTGCCATGACATTGAGTCCGTTTCTTCCACCCTGGGAGCTATGGGCCACAAAAATAAATAAGATCAAGTCTATTACTTTTACACTTGGGTTTGCAGATTTTCTTTACATCTCATGTTTATAGAAAGTCCAGTTCACATATTGAAACATTGTAGATGCTTATTAAATGGTAGCTATTATTATTGTAATTATTTCTCAAGCTAACCAATATTCAGAACACCTCATAGAAATCAATTATCTCTGTATAAAGAATATAAGCTCTATTACAACAAAGGGTCTACATTTATGTTGGGGGGAATGAGGACAGATTGATCAATGTGTTTCCAAAATTATCTATCTAGTAAGTAACAATGCTCCCATACTGAGATTGAAGCCTGGTCCACTGACAGGCATCTTCTAATACCTGTTTTTAGAAAGGCATTTGATCTCATGTAGATATCTCATTCTCTCCACGTAGAAAGTGGGTACCTTAACCCTTTCATCAAAATGTTACTTGGAAGTGATGGTAGTGCTGGGAGACTGTACTGATTTCTCCTCTTAATATAGGATTTAGATTTTTAAATTATTTTCTTTTATTAAGTCTCAGAACAGAGTAAAATATTGTTGAACAATTATATAGGAGATGCCTATCTGCATCAGAAAATAATTGCTAATATTTTTTGAGTGCCTAATATGTGCTCTGTTCTCTTCTACTGGCTTTGTATATATTATCTCATTTAATCATTATCACATCCCTATAAAGTAAGTACCATTATAAACTTTATTTTAAAGATGAGACTGAGGTTTATGTTTACACAGCTGGTAAGTAATCATGCCAGAATTTTGACCTATGCACACTGACTTTGGAGTCCATACACAACCACTTTTTCAAGAATAAATTTATCACATGATCAAATTTGGAAAAGCATTGCAATTGAGATTCAGAGACAACTCAAAGTGCATTTGATTCAGAGTTTTACTACTAACTAGCTGAATGCCTTAGAACAAATCACTTAATATTTGTTAAGCTCATTTTCTCATCTGTATACTAGCACCTACCTGTTGAGTTTGTGGTAAGAATTAAAAGAAGCAATACAGAGCCTGGAACATATTATTAATGTTCTGAGAATCAAATTTGCTATTTTTAAGTCTTATGCCTAGTCTTATTAGATGACCAATTGAGATAATTTTAGTGAAAACACTTTGAAAATTATGTCCCGAGATAAATGAAAGAAGCTATTTCTGTTAACACTATTAATAGAAATAGCTAACAATTTCAATGTACCAGGCATTGGGCAAATTTTTTTACATATTAACTAAAAAAAAAATTTAAAGACATTTTTAAAACCCCCCAAAATATGAAGTACTATTTTACAGATGAGAAAACTGAATCATAGAAGAGCTAAGTAGCATACGCATGGTTATATCCAGGAAGCAATGGAGTTTGGAGTTTTCCTCAAACAACTCCAAAATTGTATGCTTCATATCATAAAGCTTTATTTAAAACATACTGCTTCAAGCATTTTAGAAGCAGTCATTGCACTGCGAACAAAATAACTCTATTGTAACCAGACAACCAGTTACTTTAGTTGATGAAACGATATGTTTAACAAGATTAGTGATTTCTATTGTAATGGTTGATATATTTTAGGTAGGAGTGGATATACCTTGGGAAAGGAAAGGGAGTTACCCAGATCTCCTGAAAGCAATAACATTTTGTATTTTGAAAGATGTTATACACGCTCAGATTATTTTAGTCATCTATTTTTTGCATCAATTCATCCATGCATTCCTTCCTTTCTTCCTTCCTTTATTCAATAAATATCTGGAAATCAGACTAGTCTTTGCTTTGATAGTTGCATAGCATTGGAACAAGATATATCAGATTTTCCATTGTAGCCTTAAAACTTCCCATTTGTGTGATTTTTCAAAAGTCACACAATCTCAAAATGGAAATAAGAATAGTATGTATCTTATACAGTTGTTGTGAGTATTAAATGTAATAATGTAATAATGCATATAGAACACTTAGCACAGTGCCTGGCATATGGCAAGCACGTAGTAATGCTTAGTTACTATCATCATCTTTTTCATCTTACCACAAACATTGTCCAATTTATGAAAAACTTTTTAATTTAAAAGTTCACTGTGTCTTAACTGGTTTTTGAGAAACAAACAAACAAAAAACCCCTATTTATCTGGACATAATTGGTTATCTGGAAACAGAAGCACTATTTCCCTAGAAGCCATCTTATAAACATTACTCGGATTCCTAGGTTACTTCACTCCAATCCATTAATGCCATCATGTAATTTTATAAATGTTATTTATCAAGTTTCAGCCAAGAGACAAGTCAGAGGTCTTCAGAGCCCTAGCTAAAAGGCTAGAAAGAAGTTGAATGGAAGGGTTGAAGCTCTGTTGAAATAAGCTAGCTATGAAGGGAAATGAAATCATTAAAAATTAAAGATGCAGGGTTCAGGAATAGGGCCTAGAAAGACAAATATGAGAGAGATTGGGTTGAGAGAGACACTAGGTAGAAGGTGCATAGATCTGCCCTTTCCTGAGGTAAGACAGGAGTGAGGTCCTATATCGAGCTGTACTTTTCCATCCACAATTGTGCTTCTGAATCTTGACAGCTATGCAAAAAATAGATCAAGGAGGACTGTGTATGTCCTGCTAAAACATTTAAACAGTATGCTGAAGGTCGTGGAGTCACTAAAACGATGTAATTCAGGGAGTCAACACTTTCTACTACAACATTAGTGTGCATTTTTGCAGACGATTTCCCATGTGGACTTAATATTACATCCTGCTTCCAGGCAACCAGACAAAATACTGTAACTGAGCTTTTGCTTAGAATCATTTAGTATTTTTTACTTCTAATGAAGCAGTCACAGAAAGATGAACTTTCAGTACATTAACATAAAAATCTTTGGGGTGATATTATAAAGTTCAGTATTTATTAACAACACTGCTACATTATTTTTAACAAGCTGGGATGCAACATTCATTTACTCCTGTTGCTATTTTCAGAGGTCACCAGATATGAAGGTCCCTGGCAGCATTGCTAGTGAGCTAAATACTTTAATACATAATGTAAAAGCTTTTTATAGAGGAATATAAGTTTAACTAGAGTGTCCACTCAGCACTAAGGTATGTAATTTTTTTCCTTATATTGAATCAAATTTGTTGACATGTTCCCCCATAGAGTCCTTAAAGTCTGACGTCTCCCCAGATTTATTGTAAACTCTATGTTGAGGATTCTGAACCTCACAGAGCACTATCTGCCGTGGTACCCTGGCTACAAAAGTCGATGCTCAATAACTTCATCTGCCTGGAAGAAGTTGGCACTATGGAAATTAAAATACTTTGCTAGGCCAGTTATAGTGCAATGGAAGGATGTTTACATAGTCTAAAATGTATCAATCGATTGTTTAAACATTTTTTTTCCTGCCTCTTAGGAGAATATAAAAGTTAGAAGCAAGGCAGAAGTAGTTCTCTAATGCACAGTGCTATCTATATACCAATAGGTATCCTTCCCTCTCAGAAAATAAGAGGTTAAATTTTCTTATTATTTAGATTTTGCAAAGTTCAGATTTTTTTTCTTAATTTTAACCTATATTTAAACTGGTATATCTTAAATAGTCCTGCCTTCTTGGGGGAAGAAAAGTATGCTTAACACAATTAAAACTTTTCTGATATCTAAAGAGTCATTATCAATGGTACCAAATACTGCCTGCATTAGTTTCCTATGGCTTTTGTAACAAATAACCACAAACTTGGAGGTTTAACCAATACAAATCTATTACCTTCTAGTTCTGTAGGGCAGAAGTCATACACAGGTTTCACTGGGTGCAAATCAAGGTGTTGGCAGGATTTTCTTTTTGGAGGACCCAGAGAAAATTCTGTTCTTTGCCCTTTTCAGCTTCTAGAGGCTGCTCACACTCCTTGGTTTATGTTCTTCTTCATACATCTTCAAATCCAACAGTGTAGTATCTTCAAATATCCCTCTCTTCTGACCTCTATTTCCATCACGTCTCTTTCTCGAATGGATGTTCTCGTCTCCCTCATAAGGTTTGGGCCCATCTGGATGATCCAAGATAGTCTTCCTATCTCAGGACTCTTAGTCGTATCTATTCTCAATACATTGAACTTCTCCCTCAATGACCAGTTGTTGTGTGCACAGGTTTCTCCCAACTGGTTTTCTCCTTTAAGTTTCTGTAAAGAGTGAGAAGATGATTAAAGCTGATAGATGTAAGAAGAGAGAGAAGAGAAATGAGAAGAGAGAGGAGAGAAATTGAAGCCAGATTCTGAATGAAATCTGAGGTAAGATCTTGTTAGTAAAGTGTATGATATACATGTTGTCCATTTAAAGGACTTTATTTCTTGCTTCTGATATTCAGATGTGTTCAGGAGAGTTTAGTCTGCTGTTCTAAGCCCACTCAACTATTCATTATCTTCCCCTTGAATTTAACTCTCATGTTTTCTCTGTTCCTGTACCCCTACTGTCCCCCTGCTATCTGGAATGCCCTTCCCTCACTTTTATCTTTTCCAGAATTTTTTTTCAAACATAAATTCTTCTTGAAGACTTTTGTACCCTTTCTCCCCAAATTAATCACTCCTTCCTTTGTGCTCCCATTGAATTGCGTTCCTGTTAAAACAGTTCTCACTCTGTCGGATTTAGTAGTTTATATCATATCTTCTACTAAACTGTGAGTTCCTCAAGGATGGGTCTGTGCACTCCTTAGTTTTGCATTGGAACACATATCACAGTCGCTGGTACAGAGTAAATTACTGAGGAGACCAACATATAGTTTGCTGAATATATAGCCAAAATAGGTCAAGAGGCTACGCTGGTCATGTGGAATGGATACTCAATGGGTCTGGGCTCTGGCCACCACTACTTCATTGCTTATAACTTGTTAAAAGTCTGAAAAAAATATTTGATGAATGGGTGAATAAATTAAGGTGAAATAGTTCTCAGATATTTATTATCAATTTAGTGCTTATTTTCCTTGTTACCCCAAAAGGGAAGCTCAGCATAAACAGCCACCCCTTAGTGCTGAACTTGCCTTATCCTATTTATAATTCCAAACAGTTCTATGAAGTAGGTATTCTTATCCACATTTGACAGTCAAGAAACCAACAGCAAAAAAAAGTCTTTTGCCCAAGATCATGCTATTATCAAGTGTCAGAACTGAAATAGGAAGCCAGATCTAACTTTTCTCTTAACCTCTGTGCTGCATGACTTCCCATGTTTACTGTCTGAGTAAACATATGAGGGATGAGTAGTATGTGCATATGTGTGTGTAGTGTACTGTGTACATGAAGACATATACACACCCACTCACTCCACACACATCAAATCTTAACTTTCTCTTTCCATCCAATATAAAAATCATTCTCGCTATACATGTTCTTTTTTAATAGTTGCATACTAACTCAACTCATAGATGTACCATATTTTATTCTACCATTGTGCTATTAATAGTCATTGAGGCTATCTCCAGGATATTTTCCTTTTTTGGTATCACCAAACAATGGAGCTATAAACATCCTTTTTATACTTTACCCACTGGAATCTATGTTTGTTGTTAGATCATCTAAGATGGGATTATCAGACCAAATGTTATAAACATTTATTTTAATAAGTAATTTTTGGATATTTTCCAATAATACTGCCATTAATAAATAGTTCTAAAAGCATTGTATAAAAATCCCTATTTCCTCACCATCCATCCTCATCAATTAATATCTTTTGTCTCTTTTTAAAAAAAATATATTGTTGCATTGTTTTAATTTCTGTTTCCAACTCCTAATGAAGAAGCACATATTATCATATTCATTTTATTTTTTTCTGGTCTTAACCCTAACACCATAACAAAATACATAATGCAAAAAATACTGATAATACAAAGAAAAATATTTATAATCAAAATTACTGTGGAAATTTTTAATAAATTCCCTTAAAACATTGACAGATGGAGTAGAGTTTTAAAAAGCATTAGTATTGTTAATAATCAACTGTGCATATACTTCATATCTGTTAGGTAAAGAATGCATGTTCTTCTCATATGCTGATGGAACCTTTACAGTAACCATTGCTGTTTGATAGTAGGTGGACAGCACAATGTTTGCACTCCAATTTTCTGTTAAGAACTTAGAAAGTATTTTTTGCACTGTGCATATTCTTTATCTTATATCACCACATATACCTATATCCTAGAGTCTGTCTAGTTCCTTTCAAGAAAAATATGCTGAGAATATGGCCTTAGCTATAGAAGAGTATAGAAATAGGCATGCCTATCAGTTTTCTATTGTTGTATAACAAATCAGCACAGATTTACCAGCTTGAAACAGCACACATTTATTATTTCATGGTTATATAGGTTAGAAATATGGGCAGAATCCAGAATAGACTCTCTGCTTTACTTCAATGTAGTGGCTGGGATAATTGCTTTTTTTGAGGCTCTGGGGAAGAATCTTCTTCCAATATCATTCAGGTTGTTGGCAGAAGGCAGTTCCCTGAAACTGTAGGTCTGAATTCCTGTTTCCTTACAGGCTGTTATAGAATTATGGGCTACTCTGAGCTTCTAGAGGCCAATTTTAGATCCTTGCCCCATGGCCACTCCCCTATCTAAGGGCCAGCAATGGAGAGCCTACTTCCTGTCTAATCTTTCTTATGCTGTCAAAGGATTCATATGGTTAGATATGGTTAGGTTAGGCCCATTTGGATAATTTCCATATCTTAATGTCCACTTATTAAGTAACCTTAGTAATACTGGCAAAATCTCTTTTGCCGTCTTCTGTAACATAATCATAGGAGTAGCACCAAGAAGTGGAGGTCATGAGGGACATCTTAGAATTTTGCCAAGTACAGTATGGCTGAAGAACCAATGATTATGGAAATGTGGATAAGAATATCTTTTAGTCCATATTTATTTGAAAATGAATTGCAATGCTACTATTCTCTGGAAAAGACAGAGTATCAAGACATAGACAATCAAGGCTGGGTAGCATATGGTCTATTGCAAGTTCAAAATTACCATATCTGGGACACTGGAAAGTGTTGTTAGCTTAGTAGATAAGTGATTTTTTTTAAATATAGAAGAGAAACATGTCCATTACAGAAAATGTATAAAATATGGAAAAACATAAAGAAGTAAACCAAAGCTAGTTCAAATACCACTACCTAAAGGTAAGTACTGTTTCAACTGAAACATCCAGAGGGATTTTTTGGACTTTGAGCCTTCAAGCTTTTGGTGAGACAAACAAGGTAATATGCGAAGAGGTGTTTTGTGAGAAGCCGAGGAAAGTGGTAAACTCACCATACTTGGAACTTCCTGGAGGAGAAACAAAAATATCAGAAATGTGAAATAGACCTAAAGTAGTCTGGCCAGAAAGGGGAGAGAGGTATGAAATGATCAAAGGAGACTGAGACTTTCTGTAAAAGAGAGGAAGAGGATTAAGAAGCCTTGGAGACATTGGAGCAGTTGTAAAAAATGGAACATAGGGAGTGGGAAGGCTTATCTATGTGTTGTGTATTGAAAAGCCCTCCTGCTATCTCTTTAAGAAGGCTCCAGATGACCCAGGTTACTTTTTAATGTTGTCTGGAGTCAGATTTTTGTTTCATTCATTCATTCATTCATTTATATGTAGTTAGCATATGATATTATATTAGTTTCAGGTGTACAACATAATGATTTGACGTTTATTCTTAAGATGTGGACACCACAGCAATTCGAGTAAGCATCTGTCAATAGCGCAAAGTTATCACAGTATTATTGACTATATTATTCTTCATATTTTTGCCCATCTCTCCACCCTCTCCCTTCTGGCTTCTTTTAGGCAGGACACCATGCTGAGTCTTGCCTCAAGGTTGCTCAGGACATTCTAGCTACAGAAACAAAAAACATTTTTTTTCTATTTTTCTATCTCTTTACCAAGGTGTCAGCGATGGTGCTTACATCCTGCTCTTGTTTTTCTGTTTTCTCAGTTCTTTCTTTGAAACTGTGGTTAACTTGTTGTGGAAGGAAATAGTTCTGCCCTCTCATAATTTTTTCTGCATGGTTTATCCATCTTTGGTTGCGTCAACTTTGCTTTTGCAAGTCACATACATGTACTATAGTCCTCAGGAAAAGGAAATTCAGCTTGAATTTTTAAAAATCTACATTTTGTTTTACTGCTATAAAATGAAGATCAATGCTGTTTTATTCCTGTTTATTTGTGTATCAAATATATATAAGTTGAATTTTTAAATATGTTCCTGTTTTGTTTCCTTCATTAAAAGGATTTACTATGTATTGAGGTCTGGAATCTATTTTTTTTTCCTTCAAGTAATTCACTTCCACTTAACAATTGTTTTAAGAAAAACAATATCTGAGTTCTGTCCTCTAAGACATACTTAATGAGCACATATTATGTGTTAGGCACTGTTCAAAGCCCTGGAAATTATTTGTAGTAATGGGTTGCCTTTAAGTCAATTGTAAGCAACCAGGATTCAAGAAATTTAGAGTGATCATATTGAGGAAAGAAGGATCTAGAATATTTAGGCTTCTAATGATGGGGCTAGATTCTTATTCTTTATTTTATCTTTGTAAAAATATTTATAGTAAAGGGAACTTTTTTTGAGGATAAAGACTCTATCTCCCAGTTCAAATAGACATTCTATTCTTTTATACTTAAAACTGTCAAGGAAATAGGATTTTAGCTCCAGCTGCTCCTAGAGTTAGAAAGGCAACAATAATAGTAGTGATAATAATAACTTTCTTCCAGAAATATTAAGAGAAAATTCATACTAAGAGGTTTTACATATGACCAAATATATATACAAATATGTATATGTATGTATGTATGTATGTATGTATGTGTGTATGTATATATGTGTGTGTGTGTATATATATATATATAGTCTATATGTTTGGTCATATAAAAATTTGGTCATACCTAAAATTTGGTTATATATGTGTAACTAGGATATATATATATCCTAGTTTAGTCTTACTGTTAGGTAGGTTTAGCCAAGGCCTAGGGTTAAATGTAACTTCTCTTCCTTGCATTTGTGCATGTGTGTTGCTCTCAAGAATTCTGACTTTCCTATTTGAATCATGTCTATCAATCCCTATCAAAATACCAATAGCATATGTTTAGAGGGTTAGAATAAATAATCCTAAAATTTATATGGAACCACAAAATACCCCGAATAGCCATGGCAATCTTGAGAAAGAAGAACGAAGTTGGAGGTATCACACTATGTGATATCAAACTATACTACAAGGCTACAGTAATCAAAACAGCATAGTATTGGCATGAAAAAACAGATACGTTGATCAATGGAACAGAATAGAGAGCCCAGAAATAAATGCACATGTATACTCTCAATATATGACAAAGGATGCAAGGATATACAAAAGAGTAAAGACAATCTCTTCAATAAATGGTGCTGGAAAAATTGGACAGATACAGATAAAAAAAGAGAAACTGGACCACCTTCTTTCACCATATACAAGAATAGACTCAAAATGGATTAAAGACTTAAATACAACCATGAAACTTAAAGAAGAAAACATAGGCAGTAAATGTTCTGATATTACTAACAGGAATTTCTTTCCAGATATATCTCCTTGGGCAAGGGAAACAAAAGAAAAAATAAACAAATGGGACTATATCAAACTAAGAAACTTTTGTATAGCAACAGAAACCATTAACAAAACAGGCAACAGACTGATTGGAAGAAGATATTCACTTATGATACATCTGATAAGAGGTTAATATAAAAAATATATAAGGAACTCATACAACTCAACAACATAAAACAAACAATCCAATTAAAAAATGGGCTGAAGACCTGGACAGATATATCTCCAAAGAAGAAATACAGATGGCCAATCAACAATCATCAGAGAAATGCAAATTAAAACTACAATGAGATATCACCTCCCACCTGTTAGAATGGCTACTATCAATAAATCAAAGAACAACAAGTGTTACTGAGGATGTGGAAAAGAGGGAACTCTCATATATTGTTGGTGGGATTGCAAATTGGTACAGCCGCTATGGAAAACAGTCTGGAGTTTCCTCAAAAAATAAAAACTGGATCTAACTTTTGACTCAGCAATTGCACTTCTAGGTATTTATCCAAGGAATTCAAAAGAATAATTTGTAAAGATCTATGCACCCCTATGTTGATGCTAGCACAATTTACAACGGCCAAGTTATGGAAGCAACCTAAATGCCCATCAACAGAAGATTGGATAAAGAAGTTATGGTTCATTTATACAATGGAATATTACTCAGCCATTAAAAATATGAAATCCTACCATTTGCAATGACACAGATGGACCTAGAGGTTATTTTGCTGAGTGAAATAAGTCAGACAGAGAATGATAAATACCATACGATTTCACTTATATGTGAAATCTAAAGAACAAAAAGAACAAACTAATCAAAAATAGACTCATAAATATAGAGAAAATCTGGCAACAGCCAGAAAGGAAGGGGTTGGGGGGCTTAGAGAAAGGGGTGAAGGGATAAAGAAGTACAAATTATTGGTTGCTAGATGGTCATGAGGATGGGGAGCATGGCACAGGGAATGCAGTCAGCATTAATGTAATGGCTAGGTGCAGAGCCAGAGGAGAGAAAGAGCAATGAGGGGGATCATTTCATAAACTATATAAATGTCTAACCAATGTATTGTATACTTGAAGCTAACAAAATAAAATAAAATAAAACATTTGAAATAGTTCTCAGCTATCATGATGGGAAAGGGAGAACGAGTCTTGAGAGAAAAAATATCTTGTTTTAATTTAACTTAATTCAAATTTTAAATCAATTTAACTTATTTTTAAATTTTTTTTTACCAAAGTTTTCTCATATATGTAAAGTTCCATAATGCCTGCCTGTCTCCCCAACAAATATAAGGCTACACACACACACACACACACACACACACACACACACACACATGCACACACACATAGGCCTCTCCTTTCCTGATCCATCTTGTTATAAAATTTGACCCAAAGCAACACATCTAGCTTACTTTTTCTCTTGGTCTTTAGCTGTATATATCCCCATGCTTTTCAGTTTTTCTAATTTGGATGTTTTCTGCTGATTTTCTACCATGGGGATGAAGATTATGATATCTTTCACTGTACTTACAGCCCAATCTCACAAAGGAACATTTTATTCCCTGAAACTCTTCAGTACCATTATTTAATACTTTTTCATTTGATAAATTTACAATATTTTTATTATTTTGGATATACAGTTATTTCTCATGTATGAACCACACAGTAATGTGAATGATTACAGTGCCATTCTTGCATATTTTTTCTTCTACCTTTGAACTAACAAATTGTCTCTTTACATCTTTGCTTAGTTATATAGGTATATATAATTAACTCATTCTCAAACTCTATTAGAATGATAACTCTCCTTACAATAAATGTAAACATTCAAGTAATTTATTATTTTAGTTCTGTTCCCCCTTGGAGATATCCTTCTTAGAGTCCTTGGTTGTTCAGTTATAATCTGGAACATTTGCTCTCAGGCCTGCTGCACAGCTGTCAAACTGATATCTCCTTTTATTATTATCCCCAGGATTATCTTTACCTCTGATACATATCGTTGTTCCTATTTTGCAGCACCTTTGTGTGGTAGACATTTGATGCACCACTCAGATTCCCTTTCAGTGAAGGATTCGTTACTCAGCTGTTACAAGTCCTGTCTGCAGATAGCCTTCCCCTGTCAGTCCTTGTTAGGACTGCCTCAGCTTCAGAAGATTACTACATTCAAGGTCAAATATCTTTCTGGGGCAAACCACAACCAAGTATGATTGGTATAAGAGCTAAAAGGCCTGCCATATTTGCTCAATTTGGGACAATTCTGAATGGCCATTCTAGCTTCTCATCTCCCAATGGAGTCAAACAAGGTTTTCTTTGGATCTGCATTGCAACTCAACTTTTCTTTCAGCACTATCCATCATTACTCTCCCCTCTATGGGTGTTGATATAATGGCATTCCTGAATAAATATCCTGCATTTCAGAGTTCACTTCAAACTGTCTTTTCATGGAGAACCAATGTGCAGTAATTTGTCTTCTTCTTTCTTTTATTATTTCTTATTTTTGGTGGAGCAAACTCTTCAGCAGTTTCCTGAAAATGCCTAACTCCTAGAGTTTCCATACTTTTTCCATACTTCTTCATTACCATTGGTGTATTAGTTGAACATTAGAATGAAATTCTGATACAGCATAAGAGAATTCAGAAAGCAAGGTGACTTCAAAATCACTTTAAAAATAATAATGTAAGTATATTTCAGCTTGTAAATCCTGATGTAAAAAAATGAACTAAGGAGATTGGAAAACCATGGCAGAGTGAGAGACGTTCTCAGATCTCTCCCCTTGAAATAACAATAAGCTGAGCATCTAAAACTCAACAAAAAATACCAAAACTGCACACCAGCACATCTGACCATGGGATCTGTGCATAAGAGCTACCACAGGTCAGAGCCCTGGGTGTCAGGCGGTGGACTGGGAAAAATAAAGAAGCTGCCTCTTGCAGCCGCCAGAGCTCCCTGTAGAAGGAGGAGGAAGGAAGAAGGTGTGGTGACTTTCCTGAACAACCCTTCCTGGAAGTGCTGTGAGTTCCACGCATCCAGTGGCAGGGCCTAGTCATAGGGCAGAAAGCAGAGAAGCAGGACAGAATTGCAGAGAAACAACAGTTGATTTTTACTGGCCTCGGTTGCAAAACTGAGGCTGAGCCACAGCACCTAACTCTCAACACAAAGGGTCCCACCCCCATAATCCCAGAGAACAATCACCACAGAGCCCCAGGGGAATCTGAGCAAACACTGGCGACACTGTAGCTGGCACTGACAGGGACTGAAACTGAGGTTAGCGAGCGTGATTAAATATCTATAAGAAAATAAAAGGGCATTTTTAAGGCTTTATATAAAAAGGGATCCAAGAGATTTAGACACCACCTACTGGAAACCAAAAGAAAAGCACCTTCTTTGCAGCAGGCTAAAGAGGAACCTTTATATAATAAATCTTCTTTCTGGAAAAACAGCAGAGTATACTTCCATTAATGCCCAGGTGGAGAAATAGTCCAATTAAACATCAAGAACAACCAAAGTGACAAGGGGCATCTCAGAAAGAAAGAGAAAAATCTCCAGAAAATAAGCTTACAGACATAGAAATATGAGACTTAAATGACAGAGAATTCAGGATGGGACTTCTGAAAAAACTCTGTGAGTTCCAAAACGAATCATATCAACAATTTCAGGAATAGAAAAAACACCTGAATGAGCATAGCAAGGAGATTCATAATGGTAAACACATGCCAAAGATTCAGAACTGAAGTATATAACATAAAACAAGAAGAACCACAAAAGCCAACCAAAATAAAGAAAACAGAAACACAAGGACAAGGAAGCAATGGAAACACCAAGCTACCAGAAAGCAAAAAATAAAACGACTATAAGAAGACCTCATATTTCAATACTTACCCTAAATGTAAATAGACTGAACTCGCCAATAAAAATGCAGAGTTACAGATTAGATCAAAAAAGAAACCCCAACTATATGCTGCCTCCAGGAGACACATCTCAGCTCCAAAGACAAACATAGACTCAAAATGAAAAGGTTGAAAATAATATTTCAAGCAAATGGCATTCAGAGAAAAGTAGGAGTAGTGGTACTAATAACAGAAGAAAGAGACTTCAAAATAAAAAAAGCAAAAGAAAGATACTGAAGGACACTTCATAATGATAAAGGGAATCATGCACCAAGAAGACAGAACACATTAATATCTATGCTCCCAATCAGGGAACCCCAAAATATGTAAAGCAATTACTAACAGAACTAAAGGAAGAAACAGTCCAAAACATGATCATAGTAAGAGACCTAAATACCCCACTGTCGGATATAGACAGACCATCTAAAAAGAAAATCAATAAGGAAATAACATCCTTAAATGATACATTAGACCAACTGAACATAATTGACATTTACAGAACTTTCCATCTCAAAACAGCTGCTTATACATTTCTCTCTAGAGCTCATGGAACATTCTGAAGAATCGACCACATACTGGGACACAGAGACAGTCTCAACAAATATAAGAGGGTTGAAATCCTACCAACCATATTCTCTGTTCATAATACTTTGAAACTAGAGATCAACTGCAAAAAGAAGACAGGAGAAACCACAAATACATGTAGATTAAACAACATGCTACTGAAGAATAATTTGGTCAGAGAAGAAATAAAAAGAGAGATCAAGAGATAAATAGAAATGAATGATAATGATAATACAACATATCAAAACTTTTGGGACACGGCAAAAGCAGTTATAAGAGGAAAGTTCATATCATTACAGGCCTATCTCCAAAAACAAGAATGAGCCCAAATAAACAACCTAACGCTTCATCTTATAAAAACTAGAAAAGGAAGAACAAATGCAGTCTAAAGTCAGCAGAAGGAAAGAAATAATAAAAAATAGAACAGAAATAAATGAAATTGAAAAAAAAATAGAAAAAATAAATGCAACAAAGAGCTGGTTCCTTGAGATGGTTAATATAATTGACAAAGCCCTGGCTAGACTCACTAAAGAAAAAAGGGAAAGAACACAAATCAACAAAATCAGGGATGAAAGAAGGGAAATTACTACTGACATCGCAGAAATACAAAGGGTCATGCAAGAATACTATGAAAAATTATATAGCACCAAATTTAATAGCCTAGAAAAAATTGAACATTACTTAGAAAAATACAACCTTCCTAGACGGAACCAAGAAGATCTGGAAAATCTAAATGATGCTTCAGCAGTATGGAAATTAAAACAATTATCAAAAACCTACCAAAAAGTAAAAGTCTAGGACCAGGTGGCTTCACCAGTGAATTCTACCAAACATTCGAAGAAGATTTAATACCTATTCTTCTCAAACTCTTCCAAAAAATCGAAGAGGAGGCAATACTTCCCAATTCATTTTATGAGGCCAATATTACTCTGATACCAAAACCTGGTAAAGATAACACAAAAAAAGAAAACCGCAGACCAATAACTCTTATGAACACCAATGCAAAAATCCTAAATAAGATACTAGTGAACTGAATACAGCAACATATTAAGAAGATTATACACCATGATCAAGTGGGCTTCATCCCATTGGCACAGGGATGGTTCAACATACACAAATTGATTAATTTGATACATAACATAAACAAATTAAATAAGAATCATATGATCATATGAATAGATGCAAAAAAAAAAAGCTTTCGACAAGATACACCATCCATTTGTGATTAAAACACTTAACAAACTTGGTATAGAAGGAAAGTTCCTTAGCATAATAAAAGCCATATATGACAAACCCTCAGCAACATTATACTGAATGGCGAAAAACTAAAAAAACCTTCCCTCTAAGATCAGGAACAAGGCAAGGCTGTCCACTCGCCACTGTTATTCAACATAACTTTGGCTGTCGTAGCAAGTGTGATCAGACAAGAGAAAGCTATAAAAGGCATCCAAATAGAAAACGAAGAAGTCGAACTGTCACTATTTGCAGATGACATGATTCTCTATATAGAAAACCCTAAAGACTCCACAAGAACACTACTAGAAACAATAAGCAAATACAGTAAAATCTCTGGATACAAAATCAATGTTCAAAAATCCATAGCGTTTCTATACTCTAATAATGAGGTGTCAAAAAAAGAAGTAAAAAAAAAAATAATTACTCTTGCAATTGCAACAAAAAGAATAAAATACATAGGAATAAATTTAACAAAACACATGAAGTAACTATATAATGAAAACTACAAGGCCCTATTAAAAGAAATTGAAGAAGATACAAAGAAATGGAAAGATATTTTGTGTTCTCGGATTGGAAGAATCAACATAGCTTGAATGAACATATTACCTAAAGAATTATACAGATTTAATGCAATCCCCATCAAAATCCCATCTGCATTTTTTAAAGAAATAGAACAAAAAATCATCAGATTTGTATGGAAGCCCAAAAGACCCCAAATTGCCAAAGCCATCCTGAGAAAAAAGAATGAGGCTGGAAGCATCACTCTGCCTGACTTCAAATTATAGTACAAAGCAACAGTAATCAAAACGGCATGGTATTGGCAACAAAACAGACACATGGACCAGTGGAACAAAATCAAGAATCCAGAAGTAAACCCATATTTATATGGGCAAATAATTTTTGACAAAAAAGCTAAAAACATACAGTGGAGAATGGAAAGCCTCTTCAATAAATGGTGCTGGGAAAACTGGAAAGCCACCTGCAAAAGAATGAAACTAGACTGTTGTCTATCACCACACACCAAAATAAACTCGAAATGGACTAAGGACCTGAATATAAGACCTGAAACAATAAAATGCATAGAAGAAAACATGGGAACTAAACTCAAGGACCTTGGACTTAAAGAGGATTTTATGAATTTGACCTCAAAAGCAAGGGAAGTAAAAGCTAAAATAAATGAATGGGACTACATCAAACTAAAAAGCTTCTGATCAACAAAAGAAATCATCAACAAAGTAAAGAGAGAGCCATCTGAATGGAAAAATATATTTGCAAGCAACACATCCAATAAAGGCCTAATATCAAAAATATACAAAGCACTCATATGACTCAATAACAACAAAAACTCAAATGATCCAATCAAAACCTGGACAGTGGACCTGAACAGACACTTCTCCCTAGAGGACATACAAATGGCCAACAAATATATGAAAAGATGCTCAACAATGCTAGCTATTAGGGAAATGCAAATCAAAACCACAATGAGATATCATCTCACACTTGTTAGAATAGCTATAATCAACAGGACAAGTAATAACAAATGTTGGAGAGGATGCGGAGGAAAAGGACCCCTCATACACTGCTGGTGGGACTGCAAATTGGTACAGCCACTATGGAAAACAGTATGGAGGGTCCTCAAAAAACTAAGAATTGATCTATCATATGATCCAGCAATCCCTCTACTGGATATTTACCCCAAAGACTTGAAAACCCATATCCAAAAAGATATTTGCACACTGATGTTCATAGCAGCATTATTCACAGTGGCCAGGACATGGAAACAACCGAAGTGTCTTATGATGATTGGATAAAGAAGCTGTGGCACACATATACAATGGAATATTACTCAGCCATAAGAAGAGATGAAATACTGCCTTTTGCGACGACATGGATGGGCCTCAAGATAATCATGTTAAGCAAAATAAGCCAGTCAGAAAAAGATGAAAATCACATGATATCACTTATATGTGGGATATAAACCTAAAAGCAAAAAGTGAACAGGACAAACAGAGACTCATGGACATGGACTATAGACTAGCAGAAGAGAGGGAGGGAGAGAGGAGGGGAGATAAACGGGGTAAAGGGGGTCAAATATAGGGGGTAGGGGAATGGTGAAGTGGGTAAAGGGGATCAAATATATAGTAGCTGAAAGAAACTGGAATTTGAGTGGTAATCACACAATAGAATATACATATGTCAAATTATAATGTACATCTGGAAATTATACAATTATATTAACCAATTTTATCCCAATAAACTTAATAAAAAAAAGTAAATAAATAAATGAACTAAACTGACAAATTAAGTGATAATTGAGTTTTGTAACAAGACTTGTAGATTCAAGGGAATATTGGTGTTGCTTAAAGAATATATCCAATGTTACCTAGATATAAGGGCAAGGGGGGTGTAATAAGTATAGAATGGAAAGCTAAAGTATGCAATAAAACATAAGAAATAAATATATACAATGATAACTTATCAACTGTTATTCATTGAAAAATTAATTTTAGCTACTGTCTAATGAATTCCTATTATGTAGCAGACATAATGCTAAGCGCTTAGACGCATTATCTGCATTAGTCTTCAAGGTAAACCACTGAGGCAGGTACTACTAATATTCTTCTTTTACCAATAAGACACTGAGGATCAATAAAGTTCATTTTCCAAAATCACTGAGTTGTTAAGTAGTGAAACTGGTTTTTAAACTTAGTTTTTAGCTGATTCTGGGTTATGCTCCTAACATTGCACAGCCTTCCCTAAGAAAAAGGTTTATTGGTTTGTTTATGTATATATGTATGTATTTATTTCCAGCTTTATTGAGATATAATTGATATATAAATTGAGTAAGTTTAAGGTATAGAACATGATTATGTGATACACATATATTGCAGAATGATTAGCACAAAAAGATTAGTTAACACATTCATCACTCATATAATTACCCTTTCTTTTGTGGTGAGAACATTTAAGATCTACTCTTTTAGAGATTTTCAAGTATATAATATAGTATTTTATAATCACCATACTGTCCATTACATCCCCAGAATTTATTAATCTTATAAATGGAAGTTTGTGCCCTTTGACCAACATCTCCCTATTTCTCCCACGCCCTCAGCCCCTGGCAACCATCACTCTTAACTTTCTTTCTTTGAAATTTACTGATCCTCAGCTTTTTTACCCTACATAACAGTGAGATCATATAGTATTTGTCTTTCTCTGTCTATTTCACTTAGCATAATGTCCTCAAGTTCCAATCGTGTTATTGCAAATGACCGGGTTTCCTTCTTACCCAAGGCTGAATGCTCATGGCTGAATAATATACCATTGTGTGTGTATATCATATTTTCTTATTCCATTCACCCATTGAGTTTTCTTTAATTTACTTCTATCAACTTTAAAATAAGTCATGTAAAAAAATAGCTTACAGCACAGTAAAATCTCATCTTATGTAAAGGTTATTTTCCAAAGTTAAGTTTACGGCTTAAATCAGGTATGTTACTATCACCTTTAAATACTTTAAATTATCCATAATGTATTTATATCATTCTTAATTAACACGGCAAAGCCAGTTTTATCTTCATTTGCTGAAAACAGATTGCTCTTTGAAACAGAATGCTATTTTTAATGTTGAGCATGCATTGAAAGAGCTGGCTTGATACTGAGTTTATGTTATATGAGAAACGTATATCACTGGATTCACACTGAGCCCTGAATCACTGGATTCACACTGAGCCCTGAATGCAAACAGTTTAAATCATGTGAGTTAAATGTGTACAAAAGTGATAAAATCCTGTTGCACAAATTGCAGAACCCTCTACTGAGAATCTTTATTGAAAGAGGGAATTAAGTTTGGAAATTTAAAAAGATGGCAGAGAAGGAAAGGGCTATTTTGTAAGGTTGATTTGGGAGAAAAACAAGAAGTTGAGGACAAGTAAACCAGAATCTTAAAATTGCACTCATGTGTCTATCAGGGAAGATGGAGAGTTTTCTAACATAAACTGTTGATATGCTTTTTTTTTTGCATGAAATAATCATGATTGGAATGAAAATTAAAAAAAAAACTTTTTAAAGTAGATAGGAAGTTTAATATTGTAACTAACTCAACACATGACATATTATTTGAACAATGTCACCCCGTTCTTCTTCTTCTTCTTCTTCTTTTTTTTTTTTTTTTTTTTTTTGCTTGCGTCTTTCTCTCTCAGACTAATCTAAGATACTCTGTATCTCTGGAAGTCAAGATGGTCCCAGAAGGCAAAAGTCAACTCCTAATTGGAAAATTGAAGAGACATAAAACCTTTGAATGGTGAAGCAAACAGGATAAAATGCCTTTTTGTATTCTTTATAATATTCAATAAACTCAATGGAATTCATTTCTTTAAACTTCATAGGAAAAGATAGCTGAGTGTTTAGGAAGCAAGTCCTAGTAATTTAATTTACCTATGCCTAGGTAAATTAAAATAAAATGTAGCTAAGCATCTGTGACAGAGAGACCCAACTTTATAGTGGCTTAAAGGCCAAAAATGTTTGTTTCTTATTTAGTAAACAGTCCAGAATGGACAGGTAGCCTTCTCTGCTCCATTTGGTCATTAAAGACCTTGACTACTTTCTTATTCCTCTACCATTATCCCTGGGAGTTTTCCTTATGGGCATAGTTGAAGTTGGATTGCAGGCATGTTTGTGTTCTAGCTCATAGGAAGAGAAACAAGCATAGAAAAATTCACATGCAGTATATTAATGCCTAGTCCTAGAAGTGGCATGCTATTCACTTCCACTCACATACAACTCTTAATACTATGAAAGAAGGGCAGAGTGCCTGACCTGGCGCAAGATGGGTGAGAGAAGTTGAGTGTGGATGAGACAAAAAAAATGTTAGGAAGTAGTGGGAGCAACCTTGGATTTGTTGAGAACTGCTCAGAGTTGTTTTTGTTTTGCCTTGGTTACTGTCATCCTTCTTCGACGTGAAAATAGATTATATGTCCCCAAGTGCGGATATCCTGAATTTTCTCAGAACTTTAAAACTGTTTTCACTATACTTGCAATATATTTTTAAAATCAAGAGGAAAACGTTTTTTTCTTATGAAATGGGTCATTTTTTCACTCTGGTACTTGCAAGTTTGCTCTGTCGTCATTTACTTCCTGAGCGAACGTATTTACAAAGTGTTCAAGACTCTCATTGCCTCAACTGGTCACCCAAAGATGAAGTCAGACAATGGGAGCTGTTGTTTAAATAATGTTCCCAAACTTTGAGATGAATTTCATATTCTTCAACTATTATTCTGGTAGTTTTGACCATAAATGGAATACAGTATTTAGATGAATTTTAAAAGCACTAAATTTGGGGGCTTGCTGAAATTTTTGGAAGTCCATATATTTTTGAAGAAATTTTATTTTTAAAATGTTTCGCTCTTCAAAAAATGGCTGCCCTAATAGCCAATTTCTTTTGTTTTCTCAATTTCAATTAATCTCATATTGTAATGTTAGTTCAGCTTGGTGGTATCATATGAAATCAATAATGTGTTGCTGATCTAGCAATATGGTATAATGTCTGTGAGAGCATTGACAGTTTTCCATAATCTTCCAAATCACACATTTATTCCATTTTTCAAATATGTACCTGCTCTCTGAGCTTGAAAAGGGTTCTTTTGGCAGGCTGGTCATTAGTTTCCAAACTCCTTCCATAGACTGTTTTTTTTTTCCTGCATTTTTTCCTATGACTTGGTTCACAGAGGCAGTTAGTATATATCACTCTAACATGTGTTTGGCTTTTGTATATTTATACATCTTATCAACTAGACCATAAGCTCTTACAAATCAAAGGTTTATTGTTGCCTTTTTTTTTCATTCTAGAGCATCTAATATATTTCTGAGCATAGAAAAACCATCTAATAAATACTTTATGTATATGTAAATGGTTGAATGAATTATTAACCATAACCAAAGAACATGCTGGATATAGCAGACTGAGCCTGTGAAGACAGGCATCCCTCTCCCTCCAAAACTATCAGGTTCCTAAGAATAATATAATAAAAAATCAGTTTAAATATATAACTGAGTGTCAAAGAAAGGTAAATCTATAATTAACAGAGAAGTATATGTGTGTGTATATATATACATAAATGTATATACATGTGTGTATGTATATGTGTGTATATATGTGTGTATATATGTGTGTATGTATATATACACATATATGAGACAGAGACAGAGAGAGAGAGAGAGAGAGGGAGAGAGAGAGAGAGAGAGAGAATGAATAAAGACATAACATAGTGAGGGAAATGTGATGACTCTATAATGGCTTTTTTGTCCTACGTATCAGCTGAAAGCTTTAGATTTCAGGGGATGGAGCCAAAGATTCAAATGACCCTGTAGTGATATGTCAGTGTGCCTCTGTGAAAATTAATGTTTTTTTTTTTTGAGTTATACCTTGGTCAGAGGATTTTTCCCTTTCTGTCTCCATTTTTATACAAGGTGTCCCAGAGCTCCACTTTCTATTTGGAAGTGTACATTCATGGAGAATTATTGAATGGAATTGTATATATGTGATGACATGTTGGGGTACCCACACTCAAAGTTAGCATAATGTTGAGTCCTTTATGTAATATGAAATAACATATTCCATGAGGGTATGTGATTATTTGTTTAAATATCATCTCCATTATCTTAATGTGAGATACTTAAGGCCATCTATACACAAAATTTTGCATATAAATACAGATGTTGTCTGAAGTCCACCTGTTCTTTGAACAGATATTAACTGAACAGTTGTTATGTGGCAGGTACTACATCAGGCAATGGGATAGAGGAGCGAATAAGTTAGGCCTAGTTCCTGTTCTTATGTAATTTCCCTTATTCTTGCATTATTAAAATCATTTATATACCATCATATTTTAACCTTTGAGATGGTGAGTTGCTTGAGAGTCTTAATCTGGATCTAGCAGTCTGGCACAAGGCTGTGGGGGGCAAGGAGTTGAAATTCATTTTCTTTTTTTAACTGATTTAGCAGACTAATAAAATATTGGCATTTAAAGTAAATTAACTTTTTATTTCTTGTGTCACATAACTTCCCTATCCCACCCAGATGAGAAATGAGTGGTGTAATTTATTACCCAAGTAATTTAATAAATGAGTGATAATCAACAACCCTTCTAAGAAACTAGAAATCTATTTTCATATCAATCTAGAGAAAAGAGATTTTACAATCACACAACCTCACAGTGGTTTTCATGGCAGTACAAGCAATAATAGTTTTATAATTTATACTTCACTGCAGAATTGGAGATTATAAGGAATTTGCAAGGAAGGAAAATATGTAAAACAGCAGGAGAAAAATTAACATTTATGAATTAGTATTCATGAAATTTAGCAATGTTGCTAGTAAAGGAGAGATAGAGGAAAGGAAAGAAGGAGAGAAAGAAAGAGAGACTTATCTCTAAATAAATAGACAATGTACCTTCTCGTTAGACGGATATGGACATTGACACACACTGAGCACATACCAGGATACCTAGGATGGTCAATTATCTCCAGAAAATTTACAGCCTGTAGAGAGCATTTTTTCTTTTTAGCACAATGATAATATTGGATTTGAATGATAAAAATATAGCAGGAAAATGGTAATTATAAAATACTTAAAACTGAGTGATGGAATCACTACATATTAAAATGTGTGGGATGCGGTACAAATTGCACTTAGTGGAAATTTTTATGTTAGAAAAAGAAGAAAAATTGAAAACTACTGGTGAAAATGCTTCTCTCAAAAAGATTGAAAAATAACCACAGACTACATAGAAATAAAGTAAAAGGGAGGAATAAGTATATATAAGAATTAAGAAATAAAATTTTAAATAACAAAGAACATAATAAACTCAAAGCCTATATTTTTAAAAATTAAAATATTTTTTAAATTTTATTTTGTTAGTTTCACGAATATAGTACATTGGTTAGACACTTATATAGTTTATAAAATGACCCCCCTAGTTGCTCTTTCTCTCCTCTGGCTCTCCACCTAGCCATTACATTACTGCTGACTGCATTCCCTATGCCATTCTCCCCATTCCCGTGACCATCTATCAACTACTAATTCGTACTTCTTTAACCTTTAGCCAGTTTCTCCCAGCCCCGCAACACCTTTCCACTTTGGCCATCACCAAGTTGTCCTCTATATTTATGTTTCTATTTTTGATTAGTTTGTTCTTTTTGTTCCTTAGATTTTGCATATAAGTGAAATCATATGGTATTTATCTTTCTCTGACTTATTTCACTCAGCATAATAACCTCTAGGTCTATCCATGTCATTGCAAATGGTAGAATTTTAATTTTTAATGGCTGAGTAATATTCCATTGTATATATGAACTATAACTTCTTTATCCAATCTTCTGTTGATGGGCATTTATGTTGCTTCCATATCTTGGCTATTGTAAACTGTGCTGCCATGAACATAGGGGTGCATAGACCTTTACAAATTATTGTTTTGGTTTCTTTGGCTAAACATCTAGAAGTGCAATTGCTGGGTCAAAAGGTAGATCCATTTTTAATTTTTGAGGAACCTCCAGACTGTTTTTCATAGTGCCTATACCAATTTGCAATCCCACCTACAGTATATGAGGGTTCCCTTTTCTCCACATCCTCGCCAACACTTGTTCTTTGATTTACAATGGCAGCCATTCCAACAAATGTGAGGTGATATCTCATTATGGTTTTAATTTGCATTCCTCTGATGATTATTGACCTTGAGCAACTTTTCATATGTCTATTGGCCATCTGTATTTCCTCTTTGAAGAAATATCTGTTCAGGTCTTCTGCCCATTTTTTAATTGAATTATTTGCTTTTTTTGTTGTTGAGTTGTATGAGTTCTTTATATATTTTGGATTTTAACCTCTTGTCAGATGTATCATTAGCAAATACCTTTTCCCATTAAGTAGGTTGTCTTTTTGTTTTGTTGGTGGTTTCCTCTGCTGTACAAAAACTTTTTAATTTGATGCAGGTCCATTTGTTTATTTTTTTTCTTTTGTTTCCCTTGCCTGAGGAGATATATCTGAAAAGAAATTACTGTTAGCAATATTGGAGTGTTTACTGCCTATGTTTTCTTCTAGAAAGTTTATGGTTTCGGGTCTTATATTTAAATCTTTAATCCATTTTAAACCTGTTCTTGTATATGATGTGAGAAGGTGGTTCAGTTTTTATTTTTGTATGTATCTGTTGAATTTTAATAAACATTAAGCAATAAGTAGAAACGAATACAGATGCTAGAAATATTATCATGAGAATACTGTAAAATAATCAATAAATTTGAAAGTTTACATATAGAGAATATTCTACAAAATATAAATAACCAAATTTAAGAAAAAGTAGAAAATTTGAATAAATCAATGAATTATATATGCTTAATCATAGTTAAAATACTTCACTGACCAGTATCGCACTTTCATGCAAAATAAGAACCAAAGAGTTTTTAAAGTTCTGTTTTTACCGATGTTCAAGAAACAGACTATTCTTTATCTAACAAAACTCTTTCAGAGAAGCAAAAGAGAAGAAACTCTGCTCTATCTATTATGACACTAGAATAACCTTGACATCAATACTTGACAGGGACAGTACAATAAATAAAAATTATAGGCCTATCTCATTAATTAGAATACATATAATAAACCTCAATAAAATATTGATACATTGAATCCATCAGTGCATAAGATATATGCTGCATCATAAAAATGTAATGTCTAACTAAGCATCATGAGGTTGGTTTCATATCAGAAAATCAATTACTATAATTCAAAATTTAATGCTCTTTTATGATAAAGCTATTAGAGAACTAGTAATATGTTTTTTTTTAATTTATAATGAGTGTCAATTAGAAACCTATAACAATCATCATATTTAGTATTATCTCTTTAAAAGCTGTCATTTACAAGTCAAGATCAAGAATGCTATCTACGATTGCCACAATTCATTATAGTATTGGATATGTTAGTTCACGAAATAAGACATGAAAAAAAATGGGATATAAAGATTGTAAAGGACATAAGAAAATGGTAGTACTTTATAGATGACTTGATTTTCTATATAAGAAAATCCAAGAATGTATCTATAAAAACTATTAGAATTAATAACAAATCAATCATATTTGTTATATAAAAGAAAACAATGATGTAATTAATAGTATTTCCATATACCTCAACTACCAGTTAGAAAGTATTATTAAAAATTGTACATTTACAGTAACAACACTAACAAAAAAATACACTCTTTAAGATTAAATATAGAAAAATATGTGAGATATATTTTGATGGAGAAAATTGCACAACTTTATTGGAAGACATAATTTTGACTTTCCAAACCCCACAGAATGTACAATATGAAGAGTAAACCCTAAGGTAAGTTATAGTCTTTAAGTTATTATGATGCGTCAAGGTAGGTTCATCCTTGGTATAATAATAATAGTAATAATAATAAATGAATAAATAAATAAATTAAAAAGTATCATTTTGGTGAGTGATAATGGGGGAGGCTATGCATGTGTGAGGGCAGAGGATAGATGGAAACTCTCTGTACCTCCATCTCAGTGGTGCTATAAATCTGAAACTGCTTTAAAACATAAAGTTTTAGAACAAAGGCACCCTAAAAAAATTGACCATAAAAATAAAGATTTTAGCATGTTTGTCCATAAAAAGTCACAATATCATACTGATATTAATTCCCTCAAAAATGATCTTGAGTATAATGTTCTTGTAACAAAATTCCAGACAGGATTTAATGGAACTTAAGAAGCTGTGTTTAAAATACAATGAAAGTGCTAAGAATAACTGATATAATTGTAAAGAAAATATGTGAGATAGGGAAGCTTTCCCTACCAAATATGAAGACATTAAAGAGCTAAAATGATTAAAAATTTTTGATTTGTCACATGGATAATCAAATGAACCAACTGAAAAAAAAAAACTCCAAAAACTGTTTCATGTATATGTAAAAGAAGTATTAATGAATAGTAGTCATCAAACTGTTTGGGTTCAAATTCTGGCTCCTTCACTTGCTGGTTTTGTGATAGTGGAGAAAATATTTGACATTTCTTTACATCATTTTCTTCGATTGTAAAATGGAAATAATAATACCTTCTTCATGCATGTGTTGTGAAGATTATGTGGTATAATGTAAATATAATGACTAACACATAACATAGTGTTGTTAGCTATCATATGATTGTTTGAAATATGGCAGAAGTGGCATTAGAAATTAGTTGTGAAAAGATAGATTATAAAACAAATTATGCTGAAACATTTTCAATCAAGGTAGAAACATAAAATGAGACTTAAAATAACGCCATAACCTTTCCATTAGAAATAAATTTGAAAAGAAAAAAAAACACATTTTAAGAAATGTAGAAGAAAATGTAGAGAATATTTTAATTATACTGAACAGTGAAAAAATTGTGAGCAAGATACGAAAGGTACAAATCAAACTGAAAAGACTGATAATTTGATATTGAAATTGAAGTTTTCTATAAAACAAAAAACATCACAATCTAGCTCAATTATAACTGACTCAGAGAAAACGTTGCAATGTATGAAAATCATTAACATACATAATATATAAAGAATTAATATAAAGCAATAGAAAGTCAAGTAACCTAATAGAAGTATAGCCAAAGACTAAGAAAAAATAATTCACAGAAGAAACATGAAAAACTAGTAATCTAGGAAATAGGCACAAATTTGTTTATATACAGAGAACTACAAAATTAAGAAGTGATATATCTCATAACCATCAATGTGGCAAAGTTAAAAAGTGTGACAACACAAACTTCTGGAAAGGAAATGAACAAAATAGATTTTTTTTTTACATTTCTGGTGGGCATGTAAATTGGTAGAACCAATCTGAAGAACAATTTGCCAATATCTAAAAAAGTAAAGATATATATTCCCTAAGAGTCAGCAATCTTACTCTCTGGTACATCCTGCCCCCACCCCTCACCCCCCAAAAATCTGTGTATAATAACTTTATATGAATTGTGTTCCCCCATGTTCATATGTTGAAGTCCTAACTTTTATAACTTCAGGATGTGACTGTGTTTGGAGACAGGGCCTTTAAAGAGGTGATAATGTTAAAATGAGACCATTAGGGTGAGTCCTAATCCAATCTAATCTATTGTTTTTATAAGAGGAGGAACTTTGGACACTGAAAAGGACATGTGCACAGAGAAAAGTTCACGTGAAGACGTAGTGGGAAGGCAGCCATGTGCAAGCCAAGGAGAGAGGCCTCAGGAGAAACCAAACCTGCTGACACCTTGAACTCAGACTTCCAGCCTCCAGAACTGTGAGAAAATAAACGTCTGTTGTTTAAGATCCCCAGTCTGTGGTATTTTGTTATGGCAGCTTAAGCAAACTAATACAACACATATCACATGTGTACATAGACATATATCTAAAAATTTCTATAATAAGAAGAAAAAGGAAACAACCTAAGTATTCATAAATAAGTGGATAGAGTAAAGAGTAAGTTAATTCTGAGAGACAGAGATGTATACTGGTTAAAAATCCAGTCTTTAGAGCCCAGTACAAATCCTAACTTTGCCACTTACTAGTGGCATAAACTTGGTTAAAGTTACTTGTTTTCTCTATGCCTTTTTGTATGAGTGTTTTAGTATTGTCTTCATAAGGAGATTTGAGGATTAAACGAGTTAATGTAAATCACAACACAGTGCCTGACATCTTATAAGCTCAAATGTAAACGCTATTATTAGTAAACTATTATAGTCATATGAATAAAGTACAATACTTACTATAGAAAGCTCACAATAAATAGAATTAGAAAATCATTCTGCAATGTTTTATTTTAATAGGAAAACTTCTGACTCAAATGTTGCAAAATCTTTACATTCAGGCAATAGCTAAATAGGTATTTGTAATATTACTCTGTACTTCTCTGCATGTTTAAAATACATTATAACTATAAAAAGAAAAGACAAAGACAATTCAAAGACTTAGAATGTCTAAAAGGTAATAGCTTTAGGGTTACACTGAAATGGTGAAACAACCAGAATTATAAAATATCCACTTTTTATCATGGAGCTCAGCTCAGTTCAGCACAGCTCTACCAAGAGTTACAGAAGCCATTCGAGGCACTTGAGCAGTCTGAAGGAGGCTAAGAAGGACCAGACAAAGCATTATCTATTGTGCCAGAAACTTACACTGTATTCAAAATTTATAAACCCAGCAATTTATTGGCTTTAAGGGAAAGACATAAAGGAAACAATTATTTTATCTCCATCAAGGGTCCTGAAATGAAATTTATTCCAATTCTCGATGGAGAATAACAGTTGAAATATCTCTGTTTCTTTAAAGAGCCGATGAAGGCTGGGAAAACACAAAAATGCAAATGTGTAGTGCGGCAGGGGGAATTGAGGAGGAAAATATATTTCTCTGGAGAAAGTGTGACTTTAGATGAAAAACAGTGTAGTTGTGGTCCAGCCTGGTAGTTAGCTGTATTTGTTTTATCATCTAATTAATTGGACACTTTCCCACCTCAGCACCTTTTTGCATTACCCATTTTAAAAAAGAGCATGCATTTTTTTGAGTATTGCTGTCATAATATACTTTTTATTTCTGAGATGCATAGCCTCAATTTTGTAATCACTCTGAAGACTGTGTAGTTTGTCACCATTATTAAATATTCTATGTTATATTTTGTGCACTTCTATAGACCTTTGAAGCTAATAGTTTAACTAGTGCCTGCTGATAGAATATACTATAAAGAAAGCTCATGAATTTATGAAGGAACATGCACATCTCATTTCAACAATTAGAGAAAATCAGGAAGAAGGATGCTAAAAATAAATGAATCATATTATGGTCACATTGAAGAAACCATTTGGACCAAGCTCTTTGATGTTAGCAAGGCTTCAGGTCCAAATAAATTTCATTCTTCAAAGGAATAGTAATGTCAGTCATAAAATCCCATTCAGAAGAGGGTTGAAACGTAGGTAACTTCCACTTTAGTACTGATATTTAGAGAAAACGATTATATAATCCTCATTCTAAAATACATTTGAAGACACAAAATGGCATCAGTGAGTGATGTTTGACTACTTACATACATTTTTTTTTTCCCTCAAAAGTAGAGGATGGTAAAATCTGATTAATCATTCCCTTTGCTCTGACCTCAGTTCTTAGCAGGTATAAAGACTTTGTTTCCCAGAAAGTGAATTGGTGACTGTGAGAATAGTTATTTGCTTTAAGTAACTGGTTCTGCTATCCTGAGTTCCTCAAATTAGAGTCAAAGGAGAACAGAATATTTTCAGCAGACGTTCTCTCTCCCAAAACACAGGAGAATTGTTATCCCTGAAATGATATTTTGGTTTTGCAGATAAAAATCACACTGAATTTCTGAACAAAATTTGAGTTAGTGACTCTAGGCAACTTTGCACAATGTTCCTTCCATCTCGAGTGTCCTTTCCTACTATGTTCATATGTTCAAATTCTACACAATTTTGATAAAACACCTCCTTGGAAAGATTATCCCTGATCTCTTCCCATTTCCTCTTCTCTAGAAGTTCTATTTTTTTTCCCTCCTATTGCAGAAGAGGAGGAGGAGAAGCAACAATAACACAAGTAGCTCTCTCTTATTTACTTAACATTTATTGTGTAGGAGAGGGTTTGATTCATATCCATTATCTAATTTAATTTCCACAAAAACTCTATGAGGAAGAAAAGATTGTGATTTTTTGTAGATGTTAATTATCCAAAGTCATTCATCTAATAATGAATGAGATTTAAAATCAAACTCCATTTCTGTTGGAATCCACTGCACTATGCTGCTTTCCTATGAGCTTCCTGAGGGAGGGGCCTATGTTTGATGAATCTCTGTTTTATCTGTAATACCTTGCAAAGAATGGATGTCGGACACTTTTCTTTTGTTAACTATATGCATGTGTGTCACAGAGCAAGAGGAAATAAGATATTTTTAGGATTAAAAATATCAATCTGAAAGAGGCTATATTACATATGAATATTCTTTGGTTAATAGTAATAATAGTATTAATAATATTAATAAGTTATATTTTTATAACTCATTTCTGAAAATGTCTAACATAGTATAAAATATATTAAAAGTTCATAGGTAGACCATTAGTGTAATTTTAATTATTAGTATAATAATAGCTAGAGAGTATACATATATTTTTTAATAATTTCTTAAAAGAATTTACCATGACACAGAAAAAAATAAGTTTCATATGTTAGCCTTCATGATACTCAAACTAATATTAAGAGCTGTCTAAAATACTTAAAACCTCTAAGCTCTGCAAAGTAACTCACTCGAACAGGTTAGGTAATAACATTAATAATATCCACAATTATGTCATCATTATTAAATATTAAGAAAGCATGCCAAGACAGAATTGAAAAATGTCAGATAGAAAATCACCATTTTAATTCTCCAGCACAATAATTCTTAGTTTGTGCTAAAATTAAAGAAAATGCCTCACTCGATTCTTATAATATTTTTTTGTCTTTGAAGGCAAAAACAGCTCTTCAATATATACTAGAAAAAAAGAACAGAAAGTGCTTTTGCTGCAGCAGCTGCTGTTGCTGCTGATTTCATATCCTAGCATCTCCTTGGCAGATACATAGCTGACCAGATTTGCTGATAAAATGTGAGGCATCCTAAGATGTTAATTTATTGAATACTGTTCTTTAATAACTATGGGAGACTTAATCATACTATGTTGGTCTTTTTAAATAGTCAAAACTGGATGAATCACATTTAATGTTAAATAATGCCAATATTGTCATTGCTAACTTGATTTCAGCTCTAATATGATGTGGAGAGTTTCATTTTTTAAAATTCAATAAATAAAAAAGAGAATGTAACATGGCTGAGATGAGAAAAATGCTTGGCAAACTATCTCAGCATTTAAGAGAATAATATCAGCAAAGACAATTTAGATAAGAGCCACTGAAATGGGATAAAATTCAAGAAACATTTTTAAGAGCCACTGCAAAGACTTTTGCTTGGTTCTTTAGAACAGAAAAACAGATGCGGGAAAATAATCGTCTAACAGTTATGTTAATGGACTATAAAACCCCAATTATCCAGGCTGCTTGGGGAATCAGGTGTTTGGCTTAATTTTTTGGTTAGCCGGAGAGTTACTCTAAAACTCAATGGTATCTCAGCCATTGTTGTTGAAAATTGTTCTAAAGTGGTTGAATAGTGCCTAGGGATTATAATTGCATATTTCTTTGTGGATCTTGAAATACTTCAAGGTCATTGTTCTTTGTAGATCTTGCCATATTCTTCAAGGTCAAAAATTCTGCAGAATTATGATGGTAGACAGAATTATGATGGTAGACAAAAATTGTGCGGAATTATGATGGTAGACATGGACTCACGGGTGAACCTAAAATACTCTGTAAATAACTTTTAAAAATAAATATATAATGTGAATATTTTTGCGTTGATTTTCCTCTTTCTTTTAAAGCATTGCCCTTCTGTGCAAGCAGTAAAGGCGATTGTCTTCCTGACATGCTTTAGGGGTTCTTAGGGCATCTCTCCTGACTCCCACAATTTTCCTACTCACACCTATCACCATTAGAGATGTTGTAATTTAAAAGTATAAATTAATGATTTTAAAATACAATTATCTCTGGAAGGCCTCACAGTTAATTTGTTCATACTATAGTTTAAATTAATCTAATCAAACAGCTACCCGAGTTCTCTAAACAGATTGAATGGGACTTTTAATTGGGAAAGAGATTTTAGAGCATATAGGATTTTCAGGAAATTATGCAGGGCCTACATATTAATTAATGAAAGAAAAAAACTTACCCTTATTAGGAAGTATTTTTAAACCTCTCATTATTAAAGTAACCAATGTTAAATTATCACACTATTTTGTGACTACTCATTTTACTCACCATTATCCTTTAAAACACTGCGTATTCTGTGATAGCAGGGGTGATCTTATTCATAGTACTCATCATACTTGTATGATTATTTAATTAATATGTGAAGTTAGGCTTTATCATTGTATTCATTGTGCTTGGGATAGTGTCTGGTGAAGACCCAGACATCTGATAAATATTTGTTGAAATATTTGTACTAATGATGTAAAAATATTTGTGAACAGTAAACAGAGTTGGAAGGAATTTTTATAAATAGAAATTCAGATTATTATTATGTCAAAAGCATTCTAAATATTTTAAAGGAGGAGGTTGAGGTTCAGAGATATTACACATATTCATAACACCCTGAACGTCTTCATAAAATTTTTCATAATTTATTACTGAATAGTCATTAGTTTATTGTTAGTCTACACTCTGGAATATAGATTCTAAGACGGTAGTAACCAATGTAGTTTTATTTATGCTATATTATAAAACCTAGCTGAGCACCTACCATATAGTAATTGTTTGATAAATATTAGTTGAATAAATCAATGATTAAAATTTCATTGATAACATATCTTGTTTGAGCTTTAGAAGAAAAAGGCAGAAATGTTTGAGGCGATGCTATGTATTCATAATTAAAGTGTCCATTTACAGATGCAACTTTTATTCCATCCAATGTCATTCAGCAACCACATAACTGGTTTTCTGAGATGGTACTTTGTCTTCAGGATATGGTATAAGAGAGATAAGACAATTTACATAAAATTAGTAACAACATGAATTTTGAGCTATATCGAAATATATATTCTATACTTTGGAATACTTTAGCATTAGTTTTACTCTATGTGCAACAAGATAAATTCTTCTTAGGAGTTTAAAAAAATATATATATATATACACACACATATACATATATTAACATAACCTGTAATCTCACCATGTTATAGTATATATTGCCAAATACTTTGGGCCCGTATAGCATGCAACAAAATCTAATTACCAAATTGTCACCTTGGCACTGAACTTGGCTTTAAACACAAAAACATGTAATCCGCAGCCCTTGTTCTCAAGTAGATTACAGTCTACTGAGAGACAAATGCATTCACAAATAATACAATGGAATGTATGTTATAATAGACATGTGTGTAAAGTATTTCGAGAAGGAATCATTCTTCTTGAATGATAGGAGGTGGTATGAAAAATGGACTTTGAAGGATGAGTAAGTCTTTACTGTTGAAGTTAATAGTGACAGATATATTCCGGGGAGACAGAATTGCTTGGATACCAGTCAGAACTATGAAAGTATATTGCATATTTGAAGAAGTTACAGTAGATTATGGAATACATAGTGTGGCCAAGTTTTGAAGATCCTTTTATATCAAGCTAAGAATTTTGAGCTTCATCCAAAGGCTAGTTGAGAGCTACTAAGTGTGTGAAAGGTGGACACTGAAATAATCAGCAAATTGTTTTGGTATAATCACTCTGATGATGTGGATGATGGTTTGGGAGAGGAGGGGGAAAATAGGATGGAAAAGATCAGTATCAGAGTTATTTCAATAACCCAAGCGAGAGCTAATGAGAATTTAAACTAGAAAAGTGGCAGTAATGATAAAGAGGAAAATAAAAACAGAAGATTTGAGAGAGTTTCAATATTATCTGGGGATGGTTTTATTGGTTTCACTAGGGTCAGCTCACATTTTAGTCTAAATTCTGTGTTATACTACCTTTTCATTTAAATATAATAAACATTACTAATGGTTAACTAATATTCGAGGTTTTGTGCTTGACTCTAGGTAAATAGGCCAATAAGATACACTTTTCCCTCAAGCAGCTCACAGTGACTTAATCAAGCAAACAGTATTCAATATAGTGTTTACTACAATTGTTCACAATGAGTTATGAAACAATGTATAGCAAGTGGTCAATTTAACTAGGGGACATTAGAGAAAACTTGAAAAAGAAGATGCTTAGACCTCAGGAGTCTCTCGGGGAGGAAAGTTGGAAATGACATTCCATTTAGTTGATACGAGGAAGGATTGAAATAGATGAAGATTCTGGGACACATTTTGAGAGGCTTGTATGCTGTGCTCAGTTATTTGGGTATATTTTTTGTTAATTTGTTATGGAAACTGGATGACTTTTAGGCAGAAGACAGACTAGATTAGCTCTGGTTTTCAAAATGTCTTCAGGTTAGAGTGTGATGATCAGTTAGAGGGGTGCAATCCTGAAAACCAAGGGAATATTTAGATTGCTGTTTTGGTAGTCCAGGAGAGTGACAACACATCCTAATATGGAAGAATAGCATTCAGGATGTAGAGGAGAAGATGAATTGGAGAGATATTTAGAAAGTGAAAGCCACTGGACTTGAAATAGGTGAGGGAGAAGGAAAATTCTAGAATGACCCCCAACCACAGAATATTTTTTTAATTATGCAATCCTGGTAGTGCCGACATGGAAGCAAGCCAAACCTGACTGAGAATGTCTTATAATCACTGTGTGCTTATGATTTCATTTTCTGTGAAATTATGTCCTTCTATGGAAAATGGCACTGAAACTTGTGGCAGAATGCCCTCCAATACTATTTCTAAGTAACATCATGATCATGGCACTCAAACTGGATTTTCCATTTAAATCAGACCATAAATAGCACCATGGATAAATTGTTGTAGTTGATAGACACATAATAATAAAATATATATATATTTTGCACGTATATAAAGACAGTTTCCTTATTATCTTTCAATCGAGTGTGAGATACCTAAAATAACGGGGCTGTCTGTAGGAAATCTTATAAACGTTAAAAAGAGAATGTAGTTGACATGCTAACATTAAAAATGTCTACTACCAGTTGGTTCTTAAAATATTGCCTGCATGACAAAATAGCCTATTGTAGAACAGTTCATAGATCAGGAGTAGATACCTCAGCATTGAGGTCAAGGACTTTGCAGTTGGATGCGGCTGGGTTTGGTGATGAGTTTGGGTCTTTTGCAAGTTACTCTGTCTCTCTGAGCTTGATTTTCCACATATGCAAATTAAGATTGATGATGATGGTACTATTTTCTTCCTAGGACTATTTTGATGATTAATTTATACTGCCTATGTGAACTTTTGCTAATGTGGTTGCTAACATAACTGAAGAAGTACTAATTTGTTAACATTTTATCACTTGTTATTATGAGGAAAATTAACATATGAAACAAAATAAAAGAGAAGCAAAGAGAGGGAAGGGAAAAAGAAGGAAAGGAAGAGAGTGAGGGAAGGGAGAGGAAGAAGGAGGGGAGAGAGAAAGAAAATCCTAATATCTTTGAATTTCAGTACAGATTTCTGAGCTTTTAATAAGCAAATTTTTCCCGTTTTCTTTAACTTTTGATTGAGATCATCTCATGAGGAGCTTCCATATTCTTTACTGTTACTTAATCCAGTCTTCTCAAAAATTTTCTAGAACTATTTAGCTAGATGAGCAAACCTCACTGATTAAATTTCCTAGTAGGTGTTTTCCCCCCTGCCATGTTAGACTGTGCCTGTGTCTGTAATCATGACATGCTTGTCTTTTCTGGTTTCTCGGATCATTTGGTATCTAATTCAGTACAGTAGGAATGCTGAAAATTGTTCCATGTGGATAGGGTTATTGAGAAGGGATTATGCTCGATATCTTTGGAAGTCAGAGTCAACAAGATACCTGGATTTGGATGCAAGGATACTAGAATTTATAATAAGTATTTGGCAAATTCTCCCTTGTCACTGTGCTGTCTCATTTCAAACTGTTCTGAGTTAATTTTCTAAGCACTTATTCGGATACTATCAGAGATATTACACAAATATGATTTCTATATTTTGAACATGATTTTAACAAATTCTGGGCCCCTATCATGTACAGGACATTTTTGTTAGATGTTGGGCTTAGAGGAACGTGAGAGCACACCAAGGTTGGCAGGAAGATATATTGATAATGTTAAGAAACTTACAGAAAAAAATACAAGCATGCATCTTAATAAGTTAGGAGTAACCACTAAACTAGTACAAATTAGTAGTTGATAAATGGTCACGGGGATGGGGAGCATGGCATAGGGAATGCAGTTAGCATTAATATGTTGGCTAGGTGGAGAGCCAGAGGAGAGAAAGAGCAATGAGGGGGATCATTTTATGAACTATGTAGATGTCTAACCAATGTACTGTATACTTGAAACTAATTAAAATAATAAATAATTTTTTAAAAAAAATTAAAAACAAAAAACAAAACAAAAAAATTTCAAAAGAGAATCTATAATTTTTAAACCAGCAAAATAACACTTGGTATATCCAGTAGAAGGCAGAAAATGAAGAAAGAAATTGAAGTGGAAAAAAAAATTAATTGATCAAAGTAATTATTTAAACATATAGGTAAATTTCAACCAATACTGACTGCCTAAAACAATAATAATAATGTTGAACTTGAGGAATTAAAATATAGAATTAAAGTATAAGAAAACAATAAAATGGAAAAAAATAAGCATCAGAAAATAACATAAAATAAAAAAAAAACAGTAAGGAAAGCTTGTGATTACAGTGCCTTAAAGGCCTTTTTTTAATTCAAAATAAAGTAGTAATGTTAATCAACTTTAGAATTAAATATTAATATCAAGATATTAAGGGCAATTATTAAAAGCATGTAAGTAGACTCTATAACTTCCTAAAGTTGCAACAGTAAAGAAGAAAAAAAATATAAAACATTCTCAAGCCATCAAAATATAAAAAGAATGAAAGTGAAATAATAAAAAAGCATTTAAAAACTCAAACAGAAAGCACAAGCTAATATCATGGAAATAATTCCAGTAAGCCAGCAATCAAAATAAATACTAATGGACTGCATTCCCATATAAAAGACAAAAATTTTCAAGTTGCACTTAAAAATTTAACTATACACTATTTATAAAAGATAGAGTGAAAATATAAGATTAACAATAAAAAAGAACATATACATGTATACCTACATGCACACACACTCACATACCCCACAAACCTCTGTTTGTACAAGCATGTGTATGTGAGTATGTTTTCAACAAACACTAAATAATTCAACAGAAATTTGGCATAGCTCTATTAACAGTAGACAAAATATATTTTAACACAGAATCATTAAAAAGGATGAAGCCATCTACCTATAGACTTTATATTATATGAAAAAAAATGAACCACTATTTGGTTTCTGTTACTTACAGCAGAATGTAATCCCAATGGATATATTAGAAATGTTAATGTTTGTAGTAGCTGAGAATTAGAGGCAACTTAGGTGTCCATAAAAAATATAATAGGTAATGGATTAATATTATGGCATACTCTAAAGAAGCCAAACTAATAAACTAGATGTGTGTATCACATCGCGGCTAAATTTACCATGTTAAGTGAAAAAATAAATACAATGACATCAATAAAACTACTGTTGATGTAATTTAAAAACACACTTACACAGAGGAACAGAAAGCATTTATTGAGGGCTTACTATGTGCCTGATTCTTTCCCAAGGGCACCATATGTATTAACTCATTAAATCCTCACAATAACACTAGGAAAATGATTAGCAAAGATGTTAAGCAGTTTGTGCAAGCTTGCACAGCTATTTAGCAGAAGAGTAAGGATTTAAACTGAAGCACAATTGGATGCTAGAATCTTCACTCGTAACCACTATGCTATACATTATATAATTTTGCAAGGGCGTAAACATATACAAGGATATATATTTTACAATGCTATTAAGATTGAGCAGCAACCAGGCTCAAAATGATAGAATAAGACAAGACAGGAAACTTGCACATATCAATAATGAAAGAGTGCCATGTCCTGAGGATTATGATTAACACACTCTTCTGCTTCTGAGTCAAAAACAGAAACAAGAAAAAGAAAGAGAGACGGACAGAGGGTAAAGTGCCAGCCTTGGCCTAGATCAGTGTAATTTAGAAGGTAGGAGTTGATCTTGTTGTCTCTCTTGTTGCTGACAGATCAGAGTTTAATAACATTTCTATGATTATTAGTTAATCTTCCCCTTCTTTTCTATATGTGTCTGATGTGAAACTACACCCAGACATTGCCTGGAATTCTCTGTTTCATTAACCATACTGCCAGTGTTCAACTGACAGGTAATAATAGAAATATAGTGACAAGCTCAGTGCCTCATCTACTATGTTACTCTTCTTTTGATGTTATTTTGATGTCTTTTAACTGTTACTTCAATAAAAAAATAATACATCTTTTAAAATTTAATAAAAATAAATAAAAGGAAAAAAGTAGAACTGAAAACAAGCACAGGGTCAGGAGAGATACTGTTTTGAGATAAGTTTTATATAAACATTCAACGAGGTTATAATTTTTAGAATGTCACTTATTAGTTCAAAATGAATTTTATTTCCTTAGCTCCTTGTTTCAAAATAAGTACAAGAATGAGCAAGTGACTAGTCATTAGCCCTAGATCCATACATATGGGTTTGTGGCTAATAAAAAAATCAATAATGTCAGAGGCTCCCAGGTCAATACAGAAGAGTGAACCAAAAAGGAAGGAAGGCCCAGGTTTATGATCATGTGAAGAACTTTGAATAGCCAGAGAGTAGCACCGAGGCTTCCAGGAGACAAGAGGAAGGGTGAACCATTCCTGGATTCATTCAAATCTAATGTGTTATTCAAGGTGTTCTGAAAAGCAGACACCAAAAGGGGATTACCCATGCAAGAAAATTTTCAGGGGTATTGCTTGTGAGAGAAAGTCAGGAGGGGAGGCCAGAAGAACCATCAGACAACAACACAGATTTAACTCTTGCAAAGGAGAGAAGGAAGAAAGGAGCGTTGCGTAGATAATGGCTTAGACTACAGAGCAGTCATAAGAGATTTCACCAAGGCCAAAGGGAATCATTGAGATAAATTCAGTCATCACACAAGTCTCAAATCTCCCAGAGGTTGGTCCTCTTTAGTATTCCTGCTGCACTTCATCACAGACTGAGAAAGGAGGGCTTCCATATAAATGTGATAATAAATTCAGAATATAGCAGAAGAGACAGCTGGTCAACCACAGAAATCTGAGAGCAGTTGGATATATGAAAGGTTGATTTTCATGACTCCAGTCCTATTACATACTCAGCACTGTAGCAACACTGTGCTAAACACTAAAGAGGGTAGAGACAAGTGGGTAGGTGTAATGAGCTGAATGTTTATGTCCCCCGCAAGTTCATATGTTGGGCCCTAATGCGATTGTAGTAAGAGGTGGAGCCTTTGGGAGATAATTAGGTTTAGATGAGGGTAGAGTCCCTCTGTTGGCATTAGTGCTCTTATAAGAAAAGTAAAAGACAATAGAGCTGCTTTTCTCACTGCCATGTGAGGACATGGTAAGGAAGGAAACTCTCACCAGGAACCAAATGTGCTGGCACCTTGAACTTATATGTCTCAGTCTCCAGAACAGTGAGAAATAAACGTCTGTTGTTTAAATGATACAGTTAAAGATATTTTGTTATAGCAACCTGAATAGACTAAGACAGTAGGATATGAAGGTGAGGAAGATACAGGTCATGTCCTAAAAGTGCTAACAATATAATGATGGAAGCAGACATATCCAAACAGCAAAAGAGATACTAGAAAAGTGAAAAAATAGTATTATAAGACATGTTTTATGGAAATAGAGAGAATTAATCAGTTAAAGTAGGTGGATTGAGGAAAGTTTCACAGAGGAAGTCACATTTGATTTTGGTCTTGATGAAAAAGAATTTTTAATAGGCAGAGAAAGTATGGGAAAACATTCTAGGATGCAGGAACAGCATAAGCAGTTGAAAGGAAGACTTGGCACAATTTAGAACTGGCAAATATTAAGGCAGTCATTATGGGAGCATAGGTTATTTGGGGACATCTTTTAGAAGAAGAAGATAGAAATGTGGATTGTGCTGATTATAAAGGCTGATTGGTTATCTTGCTTAAAAGTGTATGTATATGCGTATGCATGCATGTGTATGTATTTTTTTTCTTCCTGGAGTGCAGTAAAGAATCATTGGAGGTTTTACTCTAGAGAGCTAGTGTGGCATGATATGATCAGACCTCATTATTACCAGAGATTCTTTAGACCATAGTGTGGAGAGTGGATTTTAAAGGATGAGATTAAAGATAGGAAAGAGGCTGCAAATAGAGAAAGGAGTTAGAATGGCATATCTTCAGTTCAGAGGAAAATATGATGAATTAAGGGAGTCAAATAGAAAAAGAAAGGAAGAAAGTAATTCAGAATACATTATGGGGGAAAAAATTGACAGGACCTGGTGAGTAATTATGTGGAAGATAAGAACAAAACAAACATTGTTATAGCAAAATGTTCCTCTACTCAAAAGCCACATGATGATTATATCTACAAATTGATTTCTTGTGTATCAGCAGGGAAACCTCTGTGCAGATAACTAGACCGTTATCAAGCCAAATATATACTTCTATTGTAAATTTCTAAATTGCCATTCTGTTTTATTATCAGGGTCATAAAAGTTTGGTAAATGTCTTTCAGCCCAATATAACTTGAACAATTCTATGCAAATTAATTCCATTGATTTCCTAGACAATGATCATTCCTTCAATTTATGGCCACTTTTTGAGATCCTGCCTGAAGCGAATACCTGACATCTCCTTGACATCTCTTCTTAATTGAAGTGGAAACTGAGTAATGAACATATGGAAATATTTGTGAGCTTTTGTTCTTTCTGTGAGGGTAAGTCAATGTACAAACAATTGATATCTATTTCTTAGAAAAGAGTTGGAACAGATTAGCTTCATGGCTCCTCTCAGAGTTTATGCTGGTGTCCCAATCACTATATACCTAACTTGGAAATTTGAGTGGACTGGAAAGTTTGTTTTTGTTCTGAAGACATCTTAAAAAGAGAGAGACAACAAATCTTAACATGACAGGGCATTCATTCATTTGATGATTATTTTTGGTGTCTGCCATATGCCAGCCACTATTACTACTAAGTGCTACTACTACTAAAACTAGTATTATTACTAATGATAATGGGAAAAAACTATATAAATATAATAATAATTGGAAAATTATGTACCTCATTCCATTTAAATTGTCTCTTAGTGCTAGAACATATCAATTCCATGATGTTATCTCTATGCTTTAAAGATTTATGATAGCTTTAAATTAACTTCTGCCCAAACCAAGATTTATTAGCATCATCTAGAAATCTTTGATCTTCGCAGATACTCAAGATATATAAGCAGGTTTCAGCTCATTATAGAAAGCAACTTCCATAATCTGGCCTCACATACAAACGTCCTTCTAGAGGGTCTCGCTGTTTCATAAATTGAATTTTTCTTACCTCTCTGTTCTTTTCCTTGCATTTTAGAGATATACTAAATGCATTTTAAAGTTTACTATTTCATTTAACATATATATATTGGACCTACTATATGCCGAGCACTATTTGAGGTGTCTAGGACATACCTCTGTACAAGGCAGACATAGTACCTTTCCTCATGGCATTTATAATATAGTGGAGGAGAGAGAGAACATACAAATAAATAATATAATTATTTGGAATGATATAACTCATGGATATAATAAAACAGGGTATGTGAAGGTGTGTTACAAACACAAAAGCTAGATTCACAGACCAATATCTCCATAAAGAATCTCCTTTCTTTTATTATAGATATATCAAACTCATAAGAATAATTCATTGTTTAATTAGACAACTATTTATTGAACATCTACTCCATTACTTTATTCTAGACAACAAAAATAGAGAAATCAACTACAAAAGGTCCTTGTCATTATGGAACTTACATTCTAGTAGTCATGGCAAAGCTTGTCATAGGTTCCATTAATACTTGTGGTCAATGTGTCCAGAGTTCTTCCCAAATAATGTGGTATCTATACCAGGCCAATCAACTTATGTAGAGAAATTAAGATGTGACAGCCCTCAGAGAAATAAATGTGCTAAGTAAGATGAATCTTAAATTAATTTAAATATCAAAAATCATTAGAATGCTAAAGTTGAATATTTCTGCTTTGTAAATTGTATATTTGTATGCTAGTTGTGGCTTCTTACTACTTACAACACAAAAGAAGAATCACAAGAAAAATTGTCTTTGAAATTATAGTTACTATAGAGCAGATTATCATTTGGAACATGGTTTAATTAGAGAGGAAAAGGTGAACAAAAGATTAATAAAATCATCAGGCTTTTATTTTCAGAATATTGATTTTTTTAAGTAGTAAGGCTCTACCCCCAAAAAAGACACCATAAACATAAAAATAGAGCAGTGTTCTAACACTTGAAGAAACTGCTATTGGATTTCATGGCGATAGTTTAAAGTGATATCACATTACCACCTCTACTGAGAAATACATTGTTTTTTTAAAAAGTTAATTATCTTTTTTAGAATGGCATTTCAAAACATTGCACCATATTCTTGTAACCTTGCTGAGCCCCTGCTATATGTAGAACACTGAATTACTGAGAGACACAAAAATATAGAACACAGCCTCTGCCGGAATTTCTGAATGATCACTAGGAACACAGAAGTCTAGGCAATGTTACAATTAACAAGTTAACCAACATGTTATGCAGAAGAAATGTATTAATATTGAATTTAAGGAAGAGTGAGGAATTATTTGTAATTATACCACCGGTGAATATCAGTCATTACTAGCTTTCATAATTAATCTTAGCATATTCAGTAGTAAATTAATCCTCTAAAAACTCTCACAGAATTCAAATTTATTGGCCCATACACAAAATTAATTTTTACCTGAAATTGCTTCATTGTTTTAAAGGTTGCTTTCAATCATATCACTATGTTTTATTAACGTAACATCGTATTACTTGTTTAATAACATTTCCATTTTTAGCTAGTTATTTAGCTGGCATTATTCACACATAGTCAAGTCAATACTTATACATGTTGGTTCCTTTATGGAATGGAAGCTCAAGCAGGTGACCACCTAATCATATACCATGATACTATACTATATGTAGAGAGAAAAATTTGTCTCTGGAATTGTTTAGCATTGCTGGCACATGGCAGTAATAAAAAGCAGATCAATTTTTTTTATGGTGACATTGGTTAACAAAATCTGGTAAGTTTCAACTGTACATATTTTAACAGTAAGGCATATATATATTTACATTGTGTGTTCACCTCCCATAGTTAGATTTCTTTCTGTCACCATATATTTGACCCCTTTTACTCCATCTACCTTCCCCCTCCCCCTGCTCCCCTACCTTCTGGTAACCACTAGTCTATTGTCCATGTCCACGAGTCTCTGTTTGTTTGTCCTGTTCATTGGTTGCTTTTAGGTTTATATCCCGCATATAAATGTTATCATGTGATTTTCAACTTTTTCTGCCTGGCTTATTTTGCTTAGCATGGTTATCTCAAGGTCTATCCATGTTGTCACAAATGGCAGTATTTCATCTCTTCTCATGGCTGAGTAATATTCCATTGTATATATGTGCCACAGTTTCTTTAGTCAATCATCTATCATAGGACACTTCAGTTGCTTCCATGTCCTGGCCACCATGAATAGTGCTGCTGTGAACATCGGTGTGCAAATATCTTTTCGGATATGAGTTTTCAAGGCTTTGGGGTAAATACCCAGTAGAAGGATTAAAAGCAGATCAATTTTAGTCAATTTTATTATTGCTTACAAATTCTCTAAAGAACACGTACCTGTTTATTGCCTATTCTCAGGGGTCCCATTGTTCTACTTTTTAAATATGTGATGGTCTATTGACATTTTTTGCTTAATTGTTTCCCAGATATCTCACTTATAATGTCTGCAACTGATCATAGTTATGCCCTCAAACCAAACTCTCCTTATGTGTCCTCATCTTAGTAAATCATATTACCATTCATCAGGCTCACAATACAAAAATCTAGAAGTAACTCAAGATTTTTACCTTACTTTACCTCACCTCCTCACATCTCAACAGTTATGAAGCCTTGCTGATTCTACCTCAAAGACAAATATCTAATCATCTACTTCTCTCCATTTTTACTGCACCCTAGTCAGGAAACTGTGATCTCTCACCTAATGATTAACAGTCTCCTGTCTTATCTATTTCTGCTTTTGAACTCTCCAAACCATTTATCTTCATTGCACTTCAACCATTGTGATATTTTAAAAATATACCACTAATCCAGCAACTTCACTGTTTCACATGATAAAATGCCTTCTCATTGCCCTTAGGATTAATTACAAAAGTACAAGACTCTATATGATCCATCCAGAACTCTCTATCACCACCCTTTGAACTTCTTTCTCTATTTATTAGAATTAGCCTTATAATAATCAGTCTTCTTCACTGCTGAATCCTCAGTACTTAGAAGAGTGTTTAGTATATAGTCAGCACTCAATAAGTGCTTTCCAAAAAAATGAATTTATCTCAATTCCCATTGCTTTCTGTTGGAATGAACCACATGGAATTGCCATTTCTGTAATCTAAAAATAATGACAGTGTCATATGGTTAAACTTAATTATTCTATCCACTATAGACCTTTTTCAGTTCCCCTAAAGGCTTATGATCTTTTCTAGTTTAGAGTCTTGACAAATCTTCCTACAGCTTTCAATTCTGTTCCAAATGAATAACTTCCATGCTTTTTTCTTAGCCAGATCTTACTCACTTAAATATCACTCCCTCCAGGCTTTTTATGACTTATCTGTCTAGATTAGTCTTATTATATTTTTCTTTTAACACCTAATACTTTTTCTTATGCGTCATACTTGTTATTTGTTCACTGCCTCTATGAAGCACTCTAAAAACAGGACTCTTGGTGATCTTATTCACCACTTTATCTCTAGTAACCTGAAACATGTTTAATATCTGCTTGATAACTATGAATTGAATGAATGACTTAATGAGGCGATACAGGTAGTATACCAAGAGAGACACCAGGATAGGAGATGTGTGTCCCTTTGTTTTTTAAGTGTGTAAAATATATCTTTAATACTAAAGATAAAGAACAAATATAGAGAAATAACTTAAAACACAGTAGAGGGGTTAAATAATAGATTTCGGTCATTGAGGAGGGAGAGATGGAATACAGAGAGATTAAACTGATGTCGACCTGTATATCCAGCTACTGACTAGACATTATTTCTTGGATGGTCCATAAGCCTCTAAAGATCAACACATCTAAAATGTTATCTATTATTTTTCCCTTGTCAAGCCAGAGAAATACCAAAGCAATAGCAACAAAAGTCCTGCTCTCCCTCCAGGACACTTGCTCTCAGTGAGTGGCATCAACATCCACCCGGTTGTCTAAGTCAGAAATCTGGAAGTCACCTTTGACTCCTCAATCTTCCTTAGCTCCTACATCCAACCTATCAGCAAGTCCTTTCAGACTGACCTACAAATGATCTATCTCCTCCATTAGACTTTGTGCTTGGGAGGAAAAAAATGTTGGTCTTTCCACTACTGAATCCCCAGAACCTAGGACAGTGCCTAGTATACAGTAAGCACTGATTAAAAATATTTTTTTGAATAAATGAATGAATAGAAAATGTAGCTACATTAATTAAGGAGGAAGTAGTTAAAGGAGGCAGAACAGAACTGGATTCTACAAAGAACAAGGCCTACCAGATCATATCCTACAATTAAATCAGGAAATAATAGCAACAATACTGGGCCTTTGCATAATTAATTTGGTCATTTGAATGGTCAGTATGTGTTGATTTTTTAAATATATATGTTTGATTACAAAGCTTTCAAATATTTCTGCATAAACCATGTTGTGACAGATGCAGTGATGCCATTTAGAAGTGGTCCTTCTTGCTACTGACCTAATCAATTTATGTTTAATCTAAAGCCAAGTATAGGATTAGTGGCATCATGATCTTCAATCACTGATTTTAGTCACATTGAATAAGGAAACTTGTCTCATATTATCTTTCTATGTATATAGGTTTCATCTCAGTAAATAGATTATATCTTTGTAAGTAAGTAAGTTCACCTTTTTGCAGGCTTAATTTCTTCCTCTAAAAACAGGGAATGAGTGCAATAGAAACAGCAACAACATCATCAGCAGTAATAACCACAGCAATATTATGTTTGGACCACTCAGACAATTCTTAAAAATAAATCGTAACTTATAAAACATGCATTAACAAAGTTTTATATGAATCATAAGGAAAAGGCATGCCTGTATTAAAAGCAGATATACCTATTTCCAACATCCAACCCAGAGAAATAAATTATTTTCTCCTGGTGCTTTGGTGACAAATAGTAAAAACTTCAGTTCAAGCTTCTACCATACCATGTGCATTGGCCATATATTTTGTTTGGAGATGTATAAATCACTTTCCTTGCATTTTCCTAACAAGAAAAAGTTGATCAAACTTAGAAATACTGGCAACTTTTAAATTTCTTTTTTTTCCTTCTGAGTCTAATAGGTAAATAGGTATCTTTTGAGAAAAAGAGAGAAAGTGCCTAAGACCTGAAATTTTACACTCAGATTTTTAGGGTACTTTGCAATATGCTTTCCATGGATTGAAATGGTCCAGTTCATCCTCCTGCAAAAGGCTACATGTGGAACCAGTTAGTCCTGTTAAAAATGCTCCAGTGTTGTTCTGGTCAAGATGGGAGAATAGGTAAATGTCATGTTGGCCTCCTCTCATGACCACTTCAAAATTACGACTAAATTATAGAACAACCATTACTGAAAATCGCCTGAAATCTAGCTGAACAGAAGTCCTACAACAGAAGAGGACACCTCGAGACTGGTAAGAGGGGCAGGGGTGTGGAAGGAGGTGATCCCACACCCGCATGTGGTGGTTAAAAACTGGGAGAAATATCTTGGCTGCGTAGGTCCCCCCGGAGGAGGGAGGAATTTCAGCCCCACATACTGGTCTCCCTAGCCAAGGGTTCCAGTACTAGGGAAAGGAGGCTCCACAAAATTTGGATGTTAAAATCAGCGGAGATTGTGTCTGAGTGAGATGGAGGGCTGTAGTAGTCCCAGGTGTTCCTCTTAAAGGGCCAGTTATGGACTTCGATAAACTGGTTCTGAACTCCAGCACTGGAGCAGCAACTTGAAAGGCACCAGGGACATACTGGGGGGTGGACCCTGTGTTGTCTGGCTTCAGGGCTAGGGCTGAAGGGGCAGATTTCTCCCAGACAGAAGTTCTGGTGGAGGCCACTGTTCCTTTGTTGAACTTTCCTGCCACCCAGTGTGCAGACACAGGCGGCTGCCATATCTGAGTTTCCATCAACCTGGCTAACACTGGTCACCCTTCCCTGGTGATTCCTGAGACTCTACCTCTTCCAAATTGCAAGCACATCCAAATGCTTCCAGTGGATTTTCCATACAAATAGCCTGTCTGGCTCATGCTGAGGACCTTCCTAAAATCTCTCAAAGTTTCACAAAACCCAGAGAAGCATCAACTGGCCTCTGCATACTCTATACCTTTTCCTGAGCAGCCCTAAGCCAGGCACTAGCAGCAGCCAGCCTCGATTTGTGGCTTATCCTCTTGAGGTACATTCAAACCCAGCATGGGTGGCAGCCATCTGTGGATTGTTTGGGGGCTCATGCCAGGTGGCCCTAGGGAGGGCACAGGCTGCGGCTGAACTTGACCTGTGGCAGGGCCCCTCTAAGAAGGCCCTCATCTACATTCTTGGTGGCCAGCTTTGGTCTGAGCTGGAGAACACCTGGGGCCACATTTGAGGATGATACACCCAAAGGGCAGACTGAACAGGCACCAGAGACCTGCTAAAGCAAATCCTGCCCTGTAGGGTCAGCCCCTGCACAACAGCTCCTCCATTGTAGTCAATAACCGGTCCTCAAAATCAATCAGCTCTAGTGTCAATCCCTCCCATTGACATGCAAACAGAAAACAAGGCTCAACTACAACAGGAGGTCAGAGATAACCCATACAAGGGACATACCTGGAGCATCCAGCCTAGATGACCAGAGAGACCATGCCATAGGGCCTCAAAGGACATCTACTACATAAAGCCACTCAACCAATACCAGGAGACATAGCAGCTATATCTAATACATAGAAACAAACAGAAGGAGGCAGCTAAAATGAGGAGACAAAGAAACATGTCCCAAATAAAAGAACAGAACCAAACTACAGAAAAAGAACTAAACAAAATGGAGACAAGCAATCTACCAGGTGCAGAGTTCAAAACACTGGTTATAAGGGTGTTTAGTGAACTTAGGGGACGAGTAGATGAACTCAGCAAGAACCTCAACAGATAAAAAACATTAAAGTGGAGATAGAAAAGATTAAAAGAAACCAGTCAGAAATGAAGAATATAATAATTGAAATGAAGAATATCTTGCAAGGAATCAACAGAGGATCGAATAAGTGATTTTGAGGATAATTAAACGGGCCTCTGGGACAACATCAAGTGTACCAACATTTGCATCATAGGGATACCAGAAAAAAAAAAAGAGAGAAAGCAGAGATTTTAAACCTACTTGAAGAAATAATTACCGAAACGTCCCTATCCTGGTGGAGGATATAGATATGCAAGCCCAGGAAGCACAGAGTCCCAAACAAGATAAACCGAAATAGGCCCACACCAAGACACATCATAATTAAAATGCCAAAGCTTAAAGAGAAGGAGAGAATCTTAAAAGCAGGAGGAGAAAGCAGTTAGTTTCCTGCAAGGGAGCACCCATAAGACTGTCAGCTGATTTCTCAACAGAAAATTTGCAAGCTAGAAGGGATTAGCAGGAAATATTTAAAGTGATGAAAAGCAAGGATCTAAAACCAAGATTACTTTACCCTGCAAAGCTATTATTTATAATTGAAGAACAGAGAGCTTCCCAGACAAGAAAAAGCTAAAGAAGTTCATCACCATCAAGCCAGTATTACAGGAAATGTTGGAGGGACTTCTTTAAGAAGAAGAAAAGATAAAAATATAAAATTTTAAAATAATAATATGACAATAATTACATATTTATCAACACTTACTTTAAATGTAAATGGATTAGATACTCCAGTCAAAAGATAGGGTGATTGAATGAATAATAAAACAAAACCCTTATATTTGCTGCCTACAAGAGACTCACTTCAGATTGAAAGACACATGCAGACTAAAAAGTATAGAAAAATATATTTCATGCAAATGAAAACAAACAACAAAAAAGCTGCAATACTTATAGAAGACAAAATAGACTTTAAAACAAAGGCTATAAAGAGACAGAAAATGACCCAATAATCACACTTCTGAGTATTTATACAAAGAAACCCAAAACACTACTTTGAAAGGACATGTGAATCCATATGTTTATTGTAACATTATTTACAATAGTCAAGATGTGGAGACAACCTGGGTGTCCATCAATGGATGAATGGACAAAGAAGAGGTGCTACATATATACAATGGAATGCTACTCAGCCATTAAAAGAAAGAATGGAATCTCGCCATCTACAACAACATGAATGGATATAGAGAGTATTGAGCTAAGTGGAGTAAGACAGACAGAGAAAGACATATGCCATATGATTTCACTTATATTTGGAATCTAAAGAACATAATTAGTTCTCTGTATCTCATATAGATACAGAGAACATTTTGATGGTTGCCAGATGGGAGGGGCTTAGAGGTCTGGGTGAAAAGGTGAAGGGATTAAGAAGTACAACTTGGTAGTTACAAAATAGTCATGGGACTATAAAGTACAGCATAGGGAATATAGTCAACAATATTGTAATAACTATGTATGGTGTCACATGGGTACTAGACTTATTGGTGTGATCATTTCATACTTTATATGAATGTCTAATTACTATGTTATACACCTGAAACTAATATCGTACATCAACTATAATTAAAAAATAAAAACAAAACTTAAAAAAAATCACTCAAAAATGCTCAAGTCTACACTCCCACACATTTTACCCCAGCCTCATTTTCAGGAACTCTACATTCTCAGAAGCATTATTATGGTATTCAAGCCATACTCACCAAACCATTGTCAATTTTACAGGCTCAATTTCTGATAGCCATCTTTGTGACTCATTTCACCTTATGTTTTTTTACCACTTCATAAGTGCCAAGGACTTTTTGATGCTTCCCACAGGATACAAAGCATCAAAAAACTGCAAATCTGGTACCATTTATGAAATCTCTGAATTTATTTTCTCAGTTGTGAAATGAGGGTAATGACTACAACTTCAATGAGTAGCTAAGAGGAGTAACAATATCATATTTATTCCATTGGGTTTCTATGAGGATTAAATGAGTAAAAAGTTTTCAGAACAGTGTCTGGCATGTTGTCACTGCTAAATATGAACTAGCTATTATATACTATTTTACAGAGGGGAATTTGAGAATTTACAGTTTAGAGAACTTCCTCTGAGTCACATAGCTTTGAGGTATCAGATTCACAACATGAGTTCAGATTTATCATACTACAAAACTGTTGTTATCTTTATTACCACAGAGCTCAGTTACCTGAACAATTGGGATAATTCTTTTATTCTTTAAGATCCTGTTAGTAAAGATTAATTGAATAAACATTGACCTGTATTGTTACATTCATAAATCTGTAGTAAGAAATATTGTATATGCGCAGTAGCATGTAATGTGCATGGCAGCCCAATGCTTTAGGAACTCTTATTATGCCCATGATACAAATGAGATAACTGAGGCACATAGAAGTTAAGTATCTTGCCCAGGGTCTCACAGCTAGTAAGTAATGAAGCTGGGATTCTAACTCAGTTCTCATTCCAGGAACCACACAACAAATTTCGATGGAAAGCTCTATTGCCATTAACTATAATTCCTGGAGATAGTTGCATTTCTGTGTCTCTCTCAAGAAACCAAGAATTGATGTGTGTCCCCAATAAAAGCACAGCCCATTCTTCCATGGCTCTTTACAGCTTCAAATTGTGCCCACACACATGTTCTCATTATCCACAGCTATTTTATTTATTGTAGTGTATTACATTTATATGTAATCTGCACATATATACTATATGCTCACACATATAATGTGTATATATACACATACATACATAAATATACACACAAAAATATGAGTTACATAAATCTTTGAGTGCACTCTATTATAAATGATTCCACTCATTTATGTCTATATGTTCTACTAGTATATGTTCTTCCACAAGTATTTATTAAACCTTCTCAGAAACACTTACTAGGACCCAATAACATTAGGCAGTCATTTTGTCTGCATGAATTATGCCATAAGCATCCAAGTCTGACAGTGGAAGCCAACCACCACATTTCATGATGATGTTATTTTATATTTATATGGACAGTGACAGTCTCTTCATACTGCTCAAGAGATTCAGGAAAGACAACTAAGTGTGCCATGCAGCATTCATCAATTAACTAGCCCCCGCCACTATAGTCTTTATTTGAGGAAGCCAAATGTCTGGAGCCTTCAGGTGAAAATTGTATGTTCTTTGTTATCTGAAAATAGTGTGTCATTGCTGGAGTTAATTACCTAAAGAGCTCTGCACAGAATTCGTGTAGTTGTGTCACACTTATCTTCTAAACTAGAACAATATAATTGTAACACATAAAAATAAGTCTTTATATTTACTCTAATGAGCTTGTTTCTCAGTGTTGCTAGTGACATAAAAAACTAAGAGCAGGGTCGATATAATGTCTATGGTAATTATCACATACTTTTCTCTTCCTATATTCTTCTCATGTTACATTTTAATGTGTTTCTGCTCAAATCAATTCAATTTATCAGTAGGCAAGAGGCATGAAACAGGCCTCATTTGCTCTGAATCTACTTGCAATAAACTATAAAACTCAATTTTCAAGTTCAGTTTTCAATCAGATACACATGAGAAGAACAATAACTGATTTGGGGGCTACCATTATTTACAGATGTTTAATCTGATGTAAATACAAAAGAAAAATATTAGAGAGTGGTGCATATTTTACATTTGCATATTATATGTGTTTCCTTCTTGCTTCTCCATTACAAAGGGATTTTAGGCTTATAATCTGTGATATGATAACCTACAAGTGATCATGGAATTATAAAATGTGAAGACACACAAGAGATCCTCCAGGACAATAGTTTTACAACTAGAGTGTGCACATCTGTATGTAGTAGTCCATGAAGACTTTTCAAGGGGTACTTGGATGTAGCTAGTTCTACGAGAATGGATTTTCAGTTCCCTCACTTCTATGTATGACCCTTCTAAAATTGATCTACCTAAAAGTACCTTGAGTGAGGGTCCAAACATGTTCTCCTTTCTCATGGCTCTTTTCTCAATCCTCTTCCTTCCATTTTACAAGAAATACAGTACTCTCAAGTTATGCCTAACATCACAGCATAGACTATTTCTCTGGAGGAGAAAAACCTTAAAGTCACCAGACATAGGCTCGATTTCAAAAACTGTTGTAACTGTTCAGCATGTGAATCAAACTACCACTGGGTGACACATTCTTTGAAATTCATGTGGTTTCCAATTCTTTCCTTTCAACTATAATGAAGGAAGGCCTAAACCAGTCAATAGCTGATAAATCTTAGACATATGGCAGGGTTCACATAGAGTGTGAGACATTACTAAAATAAAACTACTTTCCCATCTTATAATTTACAAAAATAAATTTCAAGGCCTCACACACACACACACACACACACATCAAAATGTTCTCTATGGATGAACTCAATTATAGCACAAAGTAATATTTATCTTTTAATCTAGGGGCATATGACCTCATTGAAAAAAATTTTCTTATCCAATGCACTTAAGAAGTGAATTTTTTTTTAATTTTTTTGTTTTATGACTTTGTTTTAATTAAGTAAATTACTGTTTTAACAGTTAAGACATAATCTGTAAGCTTAGAACAAAATACAACTTTGGGTAACAGAAGCATCTTAATCATTGAAAAATAATTTGACTAAAACTAAAAGAGTCAAAATAACAAATGTTTTAAAATAAAATTGTTAATGAACAAGTGGAAGAACAAAAAGGATGTATTACCAATATGGTGAAAGATACAATAATTTACTTTTTAAATTTAACAATTGAACAATGTGTCATATGAAGATATTTATGATTTCACTATGAAAATGTAAAAAAATACTATAATTAACTATAATTTCCTGAGTTAGTTAAAAGCGCTATACTTATTGACAGTGGTGTAAAATTAATAAAGTTAATTTAATAACATTTGAAAATAGATCAATTGTATGCAACCTCTTACCAATTTTTACCTAGTATTTTAAAGATTAAAAATACATCATTTGATCTGGAAATCAGAACAATGTGTGGGGTAGAATATCATTTGTATTTTATGTTGCATTAAGTTTTCTCTGTCTTGATGCTTCCTGAATATTTTTTTCAGTTTTATTGAGAAATAATTGATCTACATCACTATATAATTTTAAGATGTACAGCATGATGGTTTTATTTACATGTATTGTGAAATAATAAAAAAAATTTCTTTGTGATAAATCTTAGGATCTTCTCTTATAATGATTATCCTATATATTATACAGCAGTGTTAACTATATTCATCATGTTGTACATTACATCTCAAGTACTTATTTGTATGTGAATACATTACATCTCCATGCCTTATTTATTTTCTAACTTGAAGTTTGTAACCCTTGACTCCCTTCACCCATCTTGCCAACCTCCAACCCCCCATCCTTCTGGCAACCACCAATCTGTTATCTGTATTTATGAGTTTTGTTTGTTCATTTGTTTTGTCTTTTAAATTCCACATTATAAGTGAAATCTTATGGTATTTGTCTCTCTCTGTATGACTTATTTCACTTAGCATAATACCCTCAAGGTCCATCCATGCTGTTGCAAATGGTAAGATTTCATTCTTTTGTATTACTGAATACTAGTCCATTGTTTATATATACCACATCTTCTTTATCCATTCATAGATCAATGGACAAATCTTGTTTCCATATCTTGGCTATTGTAAATAATGCCACAATGAACATAGGAGTGTATACAGCTTTTCAATTTAGTGTTTTCATTTTATTCAGCTAAATATCCAGAAGTGAAATTGTTGGATCATGTGGTAGTTCTATTTTTATTATATTTTCTGAGGAACCTCCATACTATTTTCCATAGGTGCTGCACCAATTTACATTTCCATCAAGAGTACACAAGGGTTCCCTTTTCTCCAGATCATTTCTAACACTTGTTATTTCTTGTCTTTTTGATAATAGCCATTCTAACAGGTATGGATTGATATCTCATTGTGGTTTTGATTTGCATTTCTCTGATGATTATTGATGTTGAGCATTTTTTCATATGCCTGTTGGCCATTTGTATGTCTTTGGAGAAATGTCTGTTCAGATCCTCTGTCCATTTAAAAAAAAATAAGATTTTTTTTTGTTACAGAGTTCAATGACTTTTTTCTATATTTGGATATTAACCCTTTATCAGATATACAATTTGCAAATATTTCTTCATTCAGTAGGCTTCCTTTTCATTTTGGTGAAGATTTCCTTTGGTGTACCAAAACTTATTATTTTGATACAGACCTACTTGTTTATTTTTGTTTTCGTTGCCTTTGATTTTGATATCAGGTCCCCCCCAAAAATGCCAAGATTGATGTCAAAGAGCTTACTGCCTGTTTGCTTCTTTGAGTTTTGTGGTTTCAGGTCTTATATTCGAGTCTTTAATCCATTTTGACTTAATTTTTTATATGGTCTAAGATAGTGGTGTAACTTCATTCTCTTACATGTGGCTTTCCAGTTTTCCCAACACCATTTGTGGAAGAGACTGTCTTTTCCCCCATCGTATATTTTTGCCTCCTTTGTCATAAATCAATTGATCATATAGGTATAGGTTTATTTCCAGACTCTCTATTCTGTTTAATTGAGCCATGTGTCTATTTTTATGCCAATACCATACTGTTTTGATTACTGTAGCTTTGTAACATAGTTTGAAATCAGGGAGGATGATGCTTCTAGCTTTGTTCTTTCTCAAGATTTCTTTGGCTATTAGGGACTTTTGTGGTTCCTACAAATTTTCAGATTGTTATTTTTCCGTGCAAAATGCCATTGAAATTTTGATAGAGATTATACTGAGTATGTATATTGCTTTCTGTATAATGAACATTTTAACAATTTTAATTCTGCCAATCCATAAGCATGGAATATCTTGCTCTTTATTTGTGTCTTTTCAATTTCTTTTATCAATGTCTTATAGTTTTCAGTGTACAGGTCTCCCATCTCATTGCTTAAATTTATTACATTACTATTTTATTCTTTTTGATGCAATTGTAAATGGGATTGTTTTCTTAATTTTGCTTCCTGACAGCTTATTGTTAGTATATAGACATGCAGCAGATTTTTGTATATTGATTTCGTACCTTGAAACTTTATTGAATTCATCTATTAGTTCTAACCATTTTTGGTTCAGTCTTCGGGGCTTTCTTTATATAAAATTATGTCATTCACAAATAGTGACAATTTTACTTCTACCTTTCTAATTTGGATGTATTTTATTTCTTTTTCTTGCCTAATTGCTCTGGCTAAGACTTCTCATGCTGTATTAAATAAAAGTGGCAAAAGTAGGCACCCTTGTTTTGTTCCTGATCATAGAGGGAAAGCTTTCAGCTTTTCACCATTGAGAATGATGTTAGCTGTGGATTTGTCATATATGGTCTTTATAATGTTAAGGTACATTCCCTCTGTATCTTCTTTGTTGAGAGTTATCATAAATAGATGTTGAATTTTGTCAAATGCTCTCTCTGACTCTATTGAGATAATCATTTATTTTGTATCCTTGATTTTGTTGATGTGATAAATCACATTAATTGTTTCATGCATGTTGAATCACTCTTGCATCCCTGATATAAATCCACTGTATTATGGTGTATAATTCTTTTAATGTACTGTTTAATTAGGTTTGCTAGTATTTTATTTTGAGAATTTGGGCATCTATGTTCATCAAAAATATTGGCCTATAATGATGGACTTGTAAAATGAGTTTTGAATCATTTGCTCCTCTGCAACTTTTTGGAAGAGTTTGACAAGGGTGGTATTAAATCTTGATTGTTTTATAAACTATATAAATGTCTAACCTATATACTGTATACATGAAATTAATAATAAATTTTTTTAAAAGGTAAAAAATATCTTCTTTGATGTTTGGTAGATTTCACCAGTGAATCTGTCTGGTCCTGGATTTCTGTTTGTTGGGAGGTTTTTGATTACTTATTCAATCTTCTTACTAGTAATTGGTCTATTCAAATTTTCAATGTCTTCATTATGGGGTTTTGAAAGATTGGATGTTTCTAGGAATTTATCCATTTCTTATAAGTTGTCCAATTCGTTGGCATATAATTAATCATAGTAGTCTTCTATATTTCTTTGGCATCAGCTCTAACTTCTATTACATTTCTAATTTTATTTATTTGAGCCCTTTCTATTGTTTCTCTTAACTAATTATTGCATAGTTATTTTTTTACTACTTTTGTCTTTTACCCTTCATAATAGCTTTATAAGTGATTAATCCACTACCTTTAATATATATTTATCTTCATCAGTGAGATTTTTATTTTCATATATTTTTCTTGTTACTAAATAGTACCCTTTCTTTTCAGCTTTATTAAAGAAGTCTCTTTACTATTTCTTCTAAGGCCAGTTTTGTGATGATGAATTCCTTTAACTTTTGCTTGTCTGAAAAACTCTCTCTTTTAATTATGAATGACATTGCTGAGTAGAGTATTCTTGGTTGGAAGACTTTTTTCCCTTTCATCACTTTGAATATATGATACTACTCCTTCTGGCATGCAAAATCTTTGCTGAAAAAGCTGCCGGTAGTCTTATGTAGGTGGTTCCCTTGTATGTAACAAATTGTTTTCCTCTTGCTGGTTTTAAGATTGTCTCTTTATTTTTTAAATTTGACATTCTAATTATAATACAATTATAATTATAATATATCTTGGTCTGGATCTCTTTAGGTTTATCTTGTTTGGAACTCTTTGGATTTCCTGGATCTGGATGTCTGTTACCTTCCACAGGTTAGGAAACGTTTCAGCCATTATTTCTTCAAATAAGTTTTCTGCCCCTTTCTCTCTCTTTTCTTCTTCTGGAACCCCTATAATGCAAATGTTATTCTGCTTGATGACAATTTCCTACAGGTCCCTTATGTTATCATCACATTTTATTTATTTATTTTTCTTTTTGCTTCTCTGTTTGGGTAAGTTCCAATGCCTTGTTTTTCCAAATCACAGATTCTTCTGCTTCATCTAGTCTGCTATTGAACACCTCTAATGTATTTTCATTTCAATTATTGTATTCTTCAGCTCTGTAACTTCTGTTTTATACTTTCTTATATTTTCTATTTCTTTAACTTCTCACTGTGTTCATCCATTCTTCTCCCAAGTTCAGCGAGCATATTCATGACCATTATTTTGAACTCTTTATCAGGTAAATTACTCATCTCTATTTCATGGAGGGTTTTATTTGTTTTGTTTTCTTTTGAGTTTTTGTTTTTCTTTCATTTGGAAAGTATTCCTTTTTTTCCTTATTTTGTTAGATTCTCTGTGTTTGATTCTATGTATTACGTGAAAGAGCTACCTTTCTCTATGTTCAAGGGATGGCCTCATGTAGGAAATGAAGCTTATTGTTTAGCCTTGCTCTAGCTCTTAGTTCTTTCTCAATCTTTTGCGATTGTCTAAGCACTCTGATTTATTCTTGATAGGTTCCCATTATTGTGGGTATACCATGACCTGCCAGTGTTAAAAGGGAGGGATCTCAGTCAGCACCTAGTTTCAGGATGACTGGAAGCCAGACCCTCAGGCAGCAGATTTAAAGGATGCAAATATATACAGTCCTGTGGGACCACAATTGTAAACCCTGCTGGCCTCAGCTCAAGCAATCAGAATATCTCCCCTTGGCAACAGCTGCAAATATTGGGGCTCCATATAGATATATAACCTCCTTCCTAGGAGGTACTGGTGAGCTGTTGGGAGGCCGAGAGAGAGCACAAAGGTGGCATCCCCAGCTATGTTCCCTGAGAGCACCTCTGTAGCCTCTAGATATGTGATAAATCTAAAGCCTGCCCCTCAGACTGAAGTTCTAGGACAAGTAAATAGGCTTTTTTTCACAGGAAGACCAGGGGCGTACTTCAGTCTGCTATTTGTACGGTGTCCTGGGGGAAGCAACATGCCAAGAACTGTCTCCGATTTTTTCAGTCCCACAGGGTCTGAAAACACAAGCTGATTTAGCAGGGTCATGGGAGCAAGTGGAGCCAGGGAACATTCACTGGCCTGCAAGGTCATGCGAGTATGTGGGGCCAGGGTGTGCCTGCTGGCACTAGCAAGGTAGAGGGAGAGCATAAAAATGTTGCCAGCTAATGCCAGCTCTAGCAAGATAGAATGAGAATACAAAAATGGCACTTGTCAGTACCTCTGCCCCCTGAAGGAGCCAACAGTTCCTTGCCCCTCTGGAAGATGCTTTTAAGCTTAGCAAACAAATTTCCTTCACATATAGCCTAGGCATTTTTCAAACTGCTGCTTTTGTGCTGGGTCCTGGGGCAAATGGCTCTACATGTGAACCTTTTAAGAGCAGAATCTCAGTTCACTATAGCCCCTTGGGCCTCCTGGATGTAAGTCTCATTGGTTTTCAAAGCCAGACATTTTGAAATGTCTCTCTCTCAATTTCAAGTTGCATGATGTGGAACACAAACCTCTCGCTCCTCAAAGATAGGCTCTGTATTTCTGAGATCCCTCCTGATATGAGTTGCCATGCCAGGGCAAGGATTTTGATGAGACTGTGTCTTTGTCTCTACTACTCATCTTGATGTGGCCCTTTTTTTCTTTGTTCTGGAGGAGATGTAGAGCTAATTTTCAGAGGGAATTATTCCATATGTAGTTATACATTTGGTGTGTCGGAGGAGGTATTGAGTTCAGGATCTTCCTATGCCACCATTCTGAACACCCTCCCACCAAGAAATACATTTCTAATAAATATTAATTTTATGTTTTTAATTTGTTTTCAAATGTGTATTTTTTTTATTTTGATCAATTGTATACTACTAAATAAGTGTAATGATAATTCAATCTTGAATAATTTTTTTAACCCATAGGAATTTATGGTCACAGAAAATGTTTAAATAAACATTTTTATGTATATACATATTTTTATGCCAAAGAAATACAATCTGATGTTCCATGATCCGATGTTTCATAAAAAGCTTAAGCATAAAATATATTACAGTAGTATAAAATATTGCAGAAATGGCTATATGAATTACAGGACAAAAAGGAACAATGTTAAATTTCTGACAGTTATCATACGGATTGTTCATATACTTTTTAATGAATAATGGTGTGTATCCAATTGTTTTGGTATATAGATACTATTGGATGAATATGAAAGGATGATGAAATATTTTTATTTTAAAATTCAATATTTGTAATATGCTCTGAAGTATACTCTTTGTGACCATTTAAACATGTAGTGAACATTTTTAGCTTTTAATTTATATTTCTGAGGGATAAAGTATATTAAAAGATTTTTTTATGGTCCATGAAAGCAAAAATAGTTTAACGAACACTGTTCCTATACAACAATCATTGAATAATTTTTACAGTGTAAAACTTCCTTCAAATGAAATATTAATGGAATCTCAATATATAAAACATATGTACTTGGAATCACTGAGCAGCCCTTTTCATCCCACCCCACTGTAAATCCAGTAGCCCCCCCCCATTAAGTATTTTCTTTGCATCTCTTGGAAAACAGTTTTCACATCACTGATCTAGTACAGCCTCCTATTTTACAGTTAAGAAGTAGTGGCTCAGAGCCAGTGAATAACTAAACTGTGCCCAAACCCAAGGTATCTAACTTCAAGGCAAAAATGTAACAGAGGCAATCAGAAGATACTATTTTGCCCCCATGGTTCAATCTAGTCTTTAATAAATCATTGAGAAATGAGTACTTAATATATAATTCCTTTGTCCTGTATTTTTAAAACACATGATTTAAATACCTCATTGTGAAAGCTTGCATTACAGTTTTCTTTTCTTTAAAGGGTTTAGGCAATTCAGAGTAGAATAAAACTTCAGTATTGTATAATACAAAAGAAAAAGAAATTTGATTAGATTAAATATGTTACTTTTATAAAATGATTAAATAAAGTTTTATTACTATTTAATTTGATATGTGGCATAAACTGGAGCATAAATGAGTAAAATAAGTGTAAACAGTATTTGGGTCCATTTTCAGGATTCTGTAGCATAAGCCTTTTTAGTATATGAGAATTAGTTATTAGACTCAGAAGTATTAGGGAAAATGAATGTTACTCTAATTTCTCGAGACTGATGTTTACAAAGCTTGATTATCTATAAATATGTCTATATAGATATAAATCACTTAATTAATTCATTTTAAATATATGAATTTAAAGACAGAGCATATGTTTCATCTATATGAAGACACGTGACTATTTGACAGTTTTATTTTTTTGTTGTTCAACAAGTCATATTGATGTCCTATTGAATGAACTTTCATTTTATTATGGCAGAATTTTTTTTAGACGCTTCTCTTCCACCACTCCTCTAATATAGTGTCATCCTTAGCTTAACACTGCAAAAAGAATTATACCATGTCTACATTTTCAATTTATTACACCAGAACTAACTTGAAATCTTAAGCTCTATGTATAGAATAAACCATTAAATAACAGGTTACTTGGATCAGTAATGACAGTCAAATTATCCAATCCCATTGCCTGCACAGATTGCTCATGGTTAAGTAGATATATATAGCAAGTAGGTCCCAGCCTTGATGTCAGTATTTCCTGCCTCTTTCTTAGTTTTATATCTGCACTTACTTCCCTGACTTCTGCTACTACCTTCCTCCTTGTACACTCTTAGGCTGATTGGTTTCATTGCACTTCAATTATTCTAATTCACTAGGCAGACTCCTGCTTCACAGCCTTTGCACTGGCTGTTCCTTTTGCCTGGAATACATTTCCTGTAGATAAGTGCATGAGTCAGTCTCTTGCATTTTTCAAGTCTCTTTTCCAAAAGTCTTTTTGCCAATGAGGTCTATTCTTACTGTTATCCTGTTTTTTTTACCCTTCTTTTGTATTTATTACCATCAAACATGCTATATAATTTCTTTGTTTTGTATTGTACTCCCCTTTGTTCTCAAGGAAGACATTTTTTTTTTTGTCCAAAGGAATAAATGACTTGATTTCAAATATGATTTAAAAATTATTTTTTACATTAAAGAATATTGTAATATATGATCTTGGGACCTCCTACTTATGGAGGATACTAGTTTAGGAAATAATAATCTAAGAAGAAGATAACAGTAATTGTATACAAAGGAATATTTTTAATGATTACTTCATATTAACAAGGAGAGCAAGAGAGAAGGAGAACTCGAATGAGTGCAGACAATTCAGCACAGCTAGATCCAACTCATTTTGCAAAATAAGACTCAAAAGGGAATGCTGCCTGCATGATCTTTACCGTGGCAAACTGAATTTTATCAGTTGTGGTGCTTACTGGCCCTCAGAACTGGAAATAAGTCTAGTGCTAATAGAAATACTCTATCTTCCTTGCAAGTAAAACTTCAGTGTTGCAGACAATAGAGAACTTGTGTTTTAAAATGTACTGTGTATTATCAGCCTAGTAGCAGCATTTAAATTCAATTCACAAAACCCCTTTAGATTAAGGAAGCATAAAAAAGGAACCTGTCAAAGCCAATGCTGAGAAGCAACCCAAATTAAATTTTACTGCGGGCTCCAAATTTTAAGGTGACTGCATGAAGTTTAATAAGCTGACTATATTGTCTGTTAACATAACTTCTTATATGGTGTTAATTACTTATAAATACATTAAACTTCTCCATTCGAATGCCTTTTCATTCCTATTTTGTTCCCTATTCCTGACCTAAATTTGGAGACACTAATGATATATATGAGTAAAAGAAAAATGGCAAACTACCTTTACCTGTATAATTAGGCTCACATATTTTTTTCCTACAGCACACTCTGAAAAGAACATTGAAGTATTTGTAACTTGCTTTGAAAATGTTAGTCTGTCTTAAATATGATCCTGAAAAAAAATTCAAAACAGCTCTTCCAAATATGGATAAGGTCATCACTAGCAGATAGAGAATGAAAACCAGAGTCAAGTAGAAAAATTGTAAAACTGAGATAAAGTCATTTCATTCAATGAAGACTAGCAGCTGCTTTCAGGAATATATTGTATTTCCAATTGACAGAAGGGCTACTCTTCCAATAATGCTAATACATGGCCAACAGGTCCTCAGATAAAAACTATTATCTCAGAGATGGACTTGTCAAATCAAAGGACCAAACTTTACCTGTTTGAAAAGACAAATCACATAATGTGCATTAATAAACCCAGATTCAAGTAACATATCTCCAGATGGCTGTGAATAGGGAAAAGTCAATATAAAGCCAAGAGCTGCATTCAAGTCAATAATCACTCAATGCCCTACCATGTGCCTAATGTTGTGGTTGTTTTTGGTAAGCAGCTATACTTTTAGCCCTACTACATTCACCCATCACCTTCCTATGTGATATATTCTACATTTTATTAGTTCACAATTTCCCAGCATTATATTTCAGTTTTCCCTGCATCCGTTCTCTCCTCTTTTAATCTTTCTCCTTTTTGTAGTTATTCTTCTGAAATACAAATGTGACCTCACATATACCCTGTTTTAACCATTCAATGACTCTCTGCCTACAAATCTAAGCTTCTGAAGCCAGAGATTTTCATTTGTTTTGCTCTCAACTATATCTCCAGTGACTAGAAAAACATTTGCATTTAATAGGCATATATTCAATAAATATTTATTGAATGAGTAAAATAATTTGTTTCATGGTAACAGATTATCTTTTGCATGGCAGGATAATGTCTTTCACAATCTAGCCCCAAACCACCTTTCAAGGCTCTTTTCTCAGAATCTCTTCTCTCAAATACTTTCTCCTCTCTAAGTTACTCTCACTGTACCAAAAACCCACCATGTTGCTAAAAGCTACCCACAGTTCCTTGACACATGGAACTATAGTGAGCTGGTTAGCAAGACTTAGTCTTATATGATGTGACATTTATCATGAGAGTTAAAGGCAAATCACAGGTTCTGCCCATGCTCAAGGAGAGGAAATTATAAAAAAGCATGAATACCTGGAGGTGGGATTTAACCACATTAGAATCTTCTTGCAGTGCTAGCATTGTACCTGGGAGGATGATGATGCCATTTAATATGATTAGGATCAAGACCAAGTTTATAGTGGGGCTAGAGAATGGTTAGTTTATAGAGTCTGAGTTCCCTAATGGGTATGTTATATTTCAAAAGCCCTTGAGGCATTCATTTACAGATGCATAGAAGGGGATATACAAATCTGAAATTTGGAACAGAATTTCAGGCTAGAGAAATAAAGTGAGAAGGTTGTCGGCATATATTGGCATGTGAAGTGTAGAAGTAGAAGCGATCACAGAGGGAGAGGAAGTCAGTGCCCAAAAGAACTTCGATATTTAAGTCCCCTGAAAAGAAGTATTCATAAAATGAATATTTATTCGGTGTCTATTATGTGTAAGGCATTATGTTAGGTGTTGTCCAGAATATGTGTTTTGAGCTCAGATGACATATCTAAACTGGGACAATGAACAGACTGTGAACTCTTTTTTGACCAGAACCATGTCTTAGTCATCATTCTGTCTAAAAATATAGAATGATTATTTGCATGTAGTAGACTTTAAATTTACTATGAACTGAGGAATTAACCTCATTTATTTGCCATGAACGCACACACACACACATTCACAGACTAGTCCTAGGAATAGGAAATTGTGTTTCTTCTTCATGTTCCTTAGTATAATTAAATAGACTTCTTCCAGATTATGAAGTTAACTTTTCAAATTTAACAAAATCACAGAATTCATATTGTAATAAAACAAACAGTGCTGGAAAATTAATAAAACAACTCACTATAGCAAACATAAAAATATCACTTCCTATATTGGCTTTGCCCAAACATAATTCTATAACTTGTACTGTGGCAAAATTCAACATGTAACTAGAAATTGGCATTTTTGCTTAAAGTTATACAGTCTGGAGGACATTTTTGTTACTTAACTGGAAAATAGATGTAGGTTACTGGGCAGTGACTGCCTAGAAGTTAAAGAATGAAAAACTTAAAAAGATTCTTGGTTAGATCTTTCATTGAAAATATTGCTGAAGTCAATACATATGCTCAAGAAAATTCACTTCAAAGCAATTCTAGATGAGTAAAAAATAAAGAGACAGCTAAGCTAGAAAATTGCTTTTGTTCACTGTGTTTTCTTACATAGTTGAAAAATGGGGTTCAATAATTTGTATATCTCAGAAAAATGTGAATAAAAATGATCACAACATACCAAAATGTTAATTTCTAATGTATAGGGATTTAGAGGAGGCAAGTAAAACTTGCAAATCAATAACTAACAAGTAAATAAAATAATAAGCCTCAAAACATCAAAACAAACTGAGCTTTTTCTGCATTGAAATATTGAGGTCTCGGGGAATCCAGATCTTGTCACTCAACCCTGCTGGAATGCAGTTTGATGATATTTAAATAAATGTGGCATAATAATAAAAGATTGTATTTGACAACTTTTGGGAAATAAGAGCTAAGTCTTAAGACTTTGATGAAACTTTTAGTTGATACATACCACTATAATATGTTTCTCTCCATCAGATGTAATATAATATATATTTTAAAAGTAGAATAACTTTCAGACTCATGATGTTTTATCTAGTACTTCATAAGCAGTGTTTTCCTTAAAATTAAATAGATAAATTATGTTTTTCTTGTTTCTATATAGAGCATATGGTTCGGTTTTTTGGCTTGTTGATGCCAAAGATAGGAGCTATCATGAAATTTATTCTTCCTCTCTTTAATTTAGAAACAATTTTATTGTTTTTTTTCTTCTAAGAAATATCACTTTTTTAGACTGTATTGTTTGCTCTCTTCTTTCACCAAGAAAAATATCAGTTAACTTTTTTTTGGTGTCATTTTCACCACAAAGAAATATCATTTAACTAGTTTATGAAAATTATAGCATAGGAGTCAATGTAAGAAATAAAGAATAGTAAAGCCAAGCCGAGATGCAGATGCTGAGAATGGTTGCCCAAGTTTACAAGCCATAATTCAAAAGTATCAATCATAACCTATTATGGACTTCATATACTCTATGATAAACAAAAATACATTATAATATTTAATTTAAAAATTATACTCCCATGTTAAGTACTAGAAATGAGTTCACAATTACCAGTCATTGGGAGAGTCTTTCTTTAAAAAGAAAATGAATGAGAAATTGTGATGTATCTTTAATGCTCTGACAGATCTGATTATTATTATTGCAGGGGAGTTTGTTGAGAAGCTAAGACATGAACATACACATTGTATATAAAGCAGACTATGATCAAGCATTATGAAAAAGCCTTCACAAAAATGCCATGAGAAAGCAGGAAAGTAAGGCAGTTTTATGATTGAGAATGTTGAAGATATCTTCTAAGAAAAATTATTTGGGTGGATTCTTCATAGGATGTGTAGAAATGGGAGTAATAGAATTCCAGAAGGAGTGAATTTGTGTGCCAAGGTAACAAGGTAGAAATGTGTATATCCCAAACTATTCATTGTGGTTAGAGGATAAAGGGTGAATAATGGAAAATAACAGAAGACAAAGGTTGCACAGATAGTTTGAAGTTGAATTATAATTTAAATCAAGTTTGAACCCTTTATCAGTTGAGTGACCTTGGATAATTTGTTTAATTAATCTGAGCTTCAGTTTTCCCATCTTTAAAATGGAGACAATAGGATTTCTCTGATATTCACACAAACACATAGGATGTTCTTAGTATATTTCTTGTACAAAATAGACAGTGAATAAGGTAATACTCATTTCTTTAGTTTTCTGTACTGAAACAATACTGTATCTAGTCATAATTTATACAGATACAAATTACCCTGCCTAATACATGTAATTTTGAAATTTCTGTATATGTATATATATTTTGTAACTAATGTTGCATTTAAATGTGCCCTTGTGGATAAGTATTTAATGAAATCATATAGATAAAACTTTTGAAAAGAGAATTTCATCCCACTTCCTCAATTTTTCTCATTTTATAAATTCAGATTTTCAAACATCAAGTTTTATTAATGAGGAGTATACCTATATGAACTTGCCTTCCACACAAATGTTGACTTGGAGAAGTGTATGCAAATCCAGTCTCACAGCCTGGAATTTGCTTACTTATCAGAGATGTGTGATCAGGAGGTCAATTAGTAGCCACAACTGAGAATACCTCACTGACCATCCGAGAGATATAAAAAAACATGGGACAGTGTGAATTTCTATATATCCATAGTATTGGCATGATAAAGGACAGGTTAGCAGACATGGCATAGTATGTGTTCAGTTTTTTTCCTGTAATGGAAAAATTAATTTTGACATTTGTATACTAGAAGAACTCAAGCAAAAGAACCTTCCTGAGATTCAGTTTGGAAAATCGTTTTGAAAACATGTTTAATGTGTTCCTTAAAGTCACTGTGGAAAGAAGGGTTAGGAAAATATCCAAAATATAGTTTCTGAAACTGACAGATTGAAATCTAAATGCAATAAAGCACAGGCTATATTATAGCCACCAATTACTTCTGAGAATTAAACATGGAAGCACTACACTCTGACCTCATTTGGAATGTGACTTTCTTTACTTATAAAGTATTGGGTGAGAGAAGGATGAAAAAATAAGATTAACAGTGTTTAATTTGCTAAAAGATTGAAAGAGAAATGCTGGTTTGAGGAAAATTTGTACTAAAATGATACTTCAAATTGTACCTTGTTAGAAAGTATTCAAATAAAGGAGATTTCAGAGCTCAGTCCATGTGACTCAGAGAAACCAGAAGCATCTGAACTATAGAGATAATTAATACATCTGTTTGGAATAAGGAGAGTTTGTAAATCGTAGGTTACAATTAGAACTGAGGTGGTAGTTCAGGCAATACAGTATATGCCTTAAAATCATCTGACCATCTTCATATAATGTAGAGGATTAGAGTGTTTTGAATGTTAGAAACTCCTGGCTGATTTTTAAATTAGATGAATAGATGATAGGAAGGTAGGTAGGTAGGTAGATAGATATAGATAGATGATAGATGACAGATAGATAGACAGATAGGTAGATAGATGGTAGATAGATAGATAGATAGATAGATAGATAGATAGATAGATGATAGATAGAATGCTTTACTATCATGTCACATCATACTATGCACAATGCACCTCCACAGCTATTATCCTCTATGATCTCTTGTTATTTTATGTTAAGTGAGAAAGACAAAGTAAGTATATTGGTACCTTCATTTTTCAAATAATAAAGTTCAGAGAAAGTAAGTAACTTTTCAATAGTTACATAGCTATTAAATTGTACATCTATCCCAGTTACTATTATTGTGAAGCAAACTATCTTAAAACTGAGTGGCTTAAAAACACAACTATTTTATTATACTTTACATATTCTGTAGTTAAGGAATTAGGGCAGGTCTCAGATGGATGATTCTTTTGAACCTCATGGTCATTGACTGAGGTCAATTACTGGTACTCAGCTTGTGGAAGAAATGGTCCATGGGATCCAAGACCACTTTACTCACATGTGACAACTGAGAAAGGATGCCTGGAAGAAGTCTGGAGTCAGCTGGGACTTTTGACCAAATTGTCTACATGTAGTCCCTCCAATATGGTGGCCTCAGCAAAATCACACTTATACTCAGGTTGACTTCCCCCAGAAAAACTGAACCAGGCAAAAGATGTCTGACCTTTTCTGACCTAGCCCTGGAAGTCACAGAGCATCTATTCTGCCACAGTTACAAGCAACCTACCCAGTTTGAAAAGGAGGGAAATTAGACTCCACCTCTTGATTGGAATATGATGAAGTCAAATTGTAAGAGAAATTTCAGGGGCCTTTGTTGTAGGTGTCAAGACTAAAACTAGTGTCTCATGACTCTTAGGTTTTCCTGGTTCTTAAATCTCTATGCTTCATACATATGCAAGTGTGTAACTACAGACATAGCATAGATCTATATGTAGTGATAAATGGATACATATATTATAAGCTAAAATATAACCTCCACAAGGGAAGCAAATTGCCTGTCATTTTTATTTTTATTTTTGTAATCACTGTATTCCCTCAGAAATCAGCATGATAGATGGTACTCAATACATATTTGTGAAATGAGTGGATAAATGAATGCTTGAACATTGAATGTAGGAAAAGTATTCGAAGTACATCATTTCCATTTTCTATATAAAAATGATCAAAGGAATTTGTATTTTAATCAATTTAATTACAGCTACTTTTGTTTGCATTTTAGAAATTAGCTTCGCTAGTCTTGATTGATACTTCCATGCAATAATAGACAAATACACTGTAATTCTAGAAAGTGGAAAATGATTTAATGCCTTTGTATATAAGTAGTCTAAGGATTAAATCTAGGCAAGGGGTTATTTACTTACAAGGTAAAATTTTGACAACCTCTATGACTTTGTATAAGTGGCTGAGTCACAGTTTTCTCTCAAAGTTGTGTCCATCTGTACAATGAAGACCCCTCTATAGATTCCTGGAATTGTCACAGTCCACTTTTTCTTGATCTTTGATTTGTGTGTTATAATTTCACAATAAATATTTTGCTTTGTAAAGATTTTTGAATTGTCTCTTAAATGAGATGAGAAATACCCATAAGATAGCCTAGCTTAATTTATGGTTAAGAAGAGAAATATATATCTTGTCTTCCCTTTCAAGTATCTTTTCCTTGACTAATAAACATGTTCTATTTTTAAACTAAAAGTAAATGATGGACTAGGGGCAATACTGAAACAATTTGCAATAAGCGGGTGTATGAATTTGTCATTTGTGGTGAAAGGGGTATTTTCTAGGAAGAATAATTCAACTTAGACTGTACCCAAAATGCACATTCTTATACCCCATACAAACATGTCAGTTTCACAACTGAGCAATGATCATGTCTTTCAAGAGCACTAGAGAAGTTCAGTTTCAAAAAGGTGTACATAGATGATAAATACGCTTCTAGAATAATTTGTTACAGTTAGGTTATTTTAGGCCTATAATTCATCTAGATAAAGGACCACTGAGTCAAACACTTTGTTCACAACTGATTTTGACCCTTGATTTACTATACAGTAATCAGCCTGTTTTTAAGAAGAATGAAAACTTTAATTTATAAAACTTTTATGATACTGAAAAATATTGCATTCTATGATCTCAAATTTCTGAGCCTCGAATAATTTTTAATATCCAGAGGGGACATGGTTTGGAAGGAGAGCTGATTTAGCATTCATGTTCTCCCAATCCTCTTTTTACAGATAGGGAAACCAGCTCAAAGAGAAGTGACATTCTAAGAATATATAGCTAGTCTGTACCACAAGTAGAACCCATGTTCCCAAATTCATACTGGGCTTATCCCATATCTGCCCATTCTGTGACAACCTTTTGAAACCTGTTAAAGTTTTTCATTTAAATAGAGTGATCTCAGTCACAATAATATGATTTCAGATTTCACATGTTTAAAATAAGAAAACAAAGTATGATGCATATCTTATTTTGTCAGTTTGGTTTATTGTCACTGTTGCTGTTTGTTTTAGGTGTGGGTTAAAATCATGACCCAGGCTTGTAGTATTCTTTCTTGTTTATGCTGTAACATAGAAGCATGAATGTCAGTAGCCTAGGTTGCATGAGGGAGAGGTGCAGCTGGCAAATAGGGCACATGACAAGAATTATTAAACTGCACCAGACCAGGGAGGATTCATCAAGGGGAGAATGATTATTTATGAGGCAGCTTCCAAGTGCTCTTTACCTACTAGTAGTAGATAACTATAAGATAAGCCATCTCAGTGTGAGCAAAGGATAACAATTAATATTTCAGTTTCAACTACATGAATATTTATTCATCAGATTGTATTCTAAGTTTATAGCTCACATACACATTTAAATGAGACTATTATAGATCTTCATAAAAATATTGTTATAAAAAATTTTGTGTTCTGATTACAAAATAGATATTATAAAATTGAAAATATACTTACAACAATAAATAAAATTTAGTTGTTAAGCTCAATGATATTTGGAGCCTTTATTTCTAGTCTTTTTATAATGTATACTAGAGGTATACACATACATGTATACAGTCATTCACACAATATTTGTACTTCATTAAAATTTCATGGCCTGCGGTACTTGGCCTAACATTATGTAATGAGTATTTTCCAGGTCATTGGGAATTCTTTCTAGATAATCGTGTGATGATGATATAAAGGGCTATAATATGGCTATTAAAGGTTCTTTAACCATTCTTCTGTTGAATATCTAAGTAACTTCTAAATTTGCTTTAATGAACAATGTTGTAGTAAAAATTTTGGTAGATTAATTATTCTTCATGTATCTAATTATTTTTTTAGGATAGCTTCTTAGACATTGAATTTTCTTATCAAATACTATAAATAACTTGAATTTTTCACATTCATTGCCAGTTTGTTTTTCACAAATTGTAGATGGTATTCTAACTGATTTTAGATTTGTGGTTCTGATTGCAAACTCAGGAATTAAGGTGCTTTGCTTGTAATTTCAATATGCTTCCACTTAGGTCTGCTCAGGCTCTTGTGGGCTAAAGAGCGAGGTTTTAGCCATAGGCATGTTCAGCTGCATGATTTTTTTAGTAATAACTTTAATATTTTAGATTGCTAATTCTTTTTTTTTCTAGCAGTTATGTATAATATGTTAAAAATTACTATATTTCAAAGGATGCTGCCCAATTTAAGCATATCTTAAAAGAATGAATTTATATGGCAAGTATCATACTTTAATCCCCAATTTTTGTTAATAAATCATAATTTAGCACTTCATGTTCAAATACAGAAGACTGGTCCCAGCACTAAATTTAGGCTTGAGCTTGACATCCCCAAATTTTACTGAATGACTGAGCTAATTATAGTTAGTTTTAAAACTGATTTTATCAAGCATGAGTAGGAGGATTCTTTCTAACGTACTTTGAATCTCTTTATATTCATAAGAACTTCCAGAGGCATAATTAAATTTAGAAGTTCTGCTCCTTCACTACGTGAATTTCTCCAAACTTTCTTCCTCTGGAACCAGACACTGCACACTTGCCTATCTTGCAAGTAAGATGTTACTTGCTATAGACCCAGTTGCAGCCATTACTTTGTCTTACCTAAGGGTCTTTTCAACTATAAAAGGAATAAAGAAAAGTAATATGTATTAAATATGCACCAGACAATCTCTCACATATTACCTCATCCTTAAAACTCTCCTGAAAAGTAAGGATTATTAGCACTTTTATCAGAGGAGGAAAATGAGGCGTTAAGATTTTGAAGTAGCCTCTCTAAAGACACTCAGACAGCAGCAGAATTTGTCTGACTCCCCAAGCTGTTTGGATGCACAACTCCAAGATGGGTTTGAGTCCCTAACAGTAGTATTTCTGGTCTCTAAACTAGAAATAGAGGGATTATAGTCACACCATGTGTATCTCCATTGTCTGCTGTTTACCTACCAAGTGAGCCTTTCCAAACTGAAATTTCAATCATCTGACTATCTTATTATGACTCAGTGGGGCTTTAAAACTGATAAGTAAAGTGGTTATCACACAGCACCGAAACAAAGAATAGGGTGGGATTCAAATCATTTATCTTGCATATCTTCCCTAGAACTAGTGTTGTTAAAAAAGTGGGGGGGAAAGGAGAAAAAGACACCTTAATTTTTATCTTTCACATATGAATTCTGCTTATAGAATGAGAACACATGTCTGAAAATATATGTCTCAGGGAACATAAGAAATCCTAATTCCACTCATTGTATGCTTGATGAATATTATAAAAGTCATTCTTATTCTTTGATAAATATAAGCTCATACATTAGGACAGACATACGCATTCATACTATGCTAAGAATAAAATTACTTCTAAGCATTATAATCTTGTGGAATTACCATTTTATAGATAGCAGAATTTCCATTATTGTTGGAGAACTGGAACACATGTATCGTAGAATTTAGTTCTTTCCCTCCCGTGTCTCCTTTTTCCCTTCCTCCACATTTCTTTGTTTTGCAAATATATATTAAGTACTTACTATACATAGTAGGCACCTATGTGGTATATATATATATATTAAACACCTACTATGTGTTAGGCCTTGTGCTAGGGCCCTGCTGAGAACAAGAAAGAGACTATGAGAGTACATTTACTATGTCAAAATTTCATGGCAACAATAACAACTAGAATTTGTTTAGTACTTGAAAGATTATAATTAACAAAGTCATTTAATCTTGAAAACCACAGCAGGATGAATTATTATGCTCATTGTACTCATGATAAAACTAAAGTTCAGAGAAGGTTAATGACTTGCCCTAGGTGACACAGCAAGTAAGAGGTGAGTCAGATTAGAATGCTGGTCTGTCTTATTCCAATGTCTGTGCTGAATGATATACCAACCATGACTTCTCTTTCTCTTTTTTCCATAATGTGTTCTGATTGTACTTATTCAGGTAATTTAACAGACATAGGAGTTTAGGCACAAAACATTACATTTGGAAAACCAAGAACCCTTAAAAAAAGATTATATTAGTGCTTTTAATCATAAAAAGCTCAAATTAAATGTCTTAATAGACATAAATAAGTGAAATAAAAATAACAAGTAGAATAAAGTAATTTAATTCAATTAAACAAACATTTATTATCTCCTATGGGGAAAACACCATTGGGAATATAAAGATTAAAAAGGCATGGACCCCCGTGTCCTGGAGCCTGGAGTCTAATTGGAGAGTCAGAGATATATAAACAATTTCAGTAATAAAGCCAATGATTGTAAATGTTGTAATAGAGGTTGAGAAAACATGCTGTGAGATTTGGAGAAATAGAGACATTAGGTCTCCACAGGGATAATTGAGTTATAGTTCTTGAAGGGCATTGGATTTAATAAGGATTTTACAGAAAATAAATATTACTTGAAAAAATGGGGGTAAAGCATTGAGGTATAGGTCTACAGTTTGAGCAAAAGTTGAGTACAGTGGTTTTAAAACTGTTTAAATCCAATGTCACCAACCTATAGCTAGTTAAAGATGGCAGAATGACCAAACATCTTTATTGCATTTCCCAATAATGACCACATTAAAACAATGATGAACATTTAAACACATTAGTAAGCAAGAAATACTAACAAATTCATTGAAGATGGAAAGCATTGGAAGATGAGGTTTGGCGAAGCAGAGAAGGAGAAGCTGAAGCATAGAAAGCTATGTACATAAAGATCTCATCCAATAGACCCACAGAGAAGCTCATGGCTCCAATATCAAGGGTTGGAAGACTAGGGAATTAATAGTAAACATGCCACTTGATCAATCAAACATTCTCTTAACTTTTCCTTTAAGTATGATATTCACAGCAGCCAAACACATACCCATTAGTCAAAAAAAAAAGTGAGGGTTCTCTCTAAATAAAAATTTTAAATTAATTAATTTATTTTTAATTCTTTAATGTCACCACATATTTGACCCTTTTTACCCCATCTACTTCCCTCCCCTCCTTAAATAAATTAAATGTCCCCAGAGTGCATTCTCTGTTCTGACAGTAACAGATCTCCTGGTTTAATAATCTAGTATTCATCAAGTCCTGTCCAAATGCAGAAAGAAAGAGGCACAGAAGTGAAAACAGCATAAGAAAGAGCTGGTCTTTGAACATCACTCCCTATTTGACTCCAGAATGCCTACAGCCAAGTGTATCATCCATAGGCAAACTAACAACTCTGTGTGACTTGGGCATGCCACTAAATCTCCCCAAATCTTATTTTTCTTATCTTTAAACTTGGAAGGAGAATAGAGAACCTGCTTATTTAAGGAACTTGGTTAAATTCAGTGTGATAAATATTTATTGAGAATATATCATATAACGTGGTGGACTGGGAGTAGGGGACAAGGATACATAGATTCTGAGTCCCTGAACATTACAAATCTTACATAGTATTTCAATAAAGTGATGTCGTACATATTAAAATACAAACTATAAATAATTAAGGAATAATTCAAATTGAAAATTTTCTTAACAGTCCAGAGGTGATTGTACCTAAACTAGGATCCAAACTCAGTCTTGATGCTCAGTGTAGGATTTAATAGAGAAAGAAGATGACAACATGGTATGAAAAAAATCAGAGACAGAAATAGGCCAAGTGAATTTGGAAATGAGCCTGAATGTAGCAGAGACTTCTAGATAAAAAAAAAAAAAGTCATTTGGTATCAGTTTTAAAAGATAAATTGGGGAAAGTGAGCTCATTATTTATTGACTTCAGATCCAAACACAAATATTTTGCCCAGGGTAATGAGAAGATTGTTTGAAGCAGAGTAGGGTTTCACATGGTGAGGACCCTGTTAATAAGTAGGTTTGAGCAGACTTTGGAGATTAGATGGTCAATCCATGTCAATAATCTAGCACTTTATATTTAAGCAAACTCTCCTATACTATAGTGTCTACCATTTGTATTAATATTAAGAATCATTTTCAGAAGATTAGTAATAGATAGCATGTATCAACTGTGATAATGAACTTGGCCCTCATAACAGTTTTCTCCCCATTCACCGCTGTAACACAGAGACCCTGTGAGGTGCTCCCTGCTAATGTAGGTCCACTGAGTCACAGTCTCACCACGTTCTACCTTGTTAATTCTCTCAAGCTATGCATAGCATCTTGTCTGTCTGCATTTGCAGGACCTTTACTGATAGAGTTTTTCTAGGCTCATTGCTGTTTGATTTGATGCTATGAATTACTTTCTATGTCTCTAACCTGGTTTCACTGAGGGTATTGTAGTGTATTTTAACCTTTGTTCCATGATCAGAAGTTGTAGCCAGCTCCTC
>NW_024340698.1:314408-329473 GCF_902729225.1 Pteropus medius | reverse complement strand
AACTCAGGAATTAAGGTGCTTTGCTTGTAATTTCAATATGCTTCCACTTAGGTCTGCTCAGGCTCTTGTGGGCTAAAGAGCGAGGTTTTAGCCATAGGCATGTTCAGCTGCATGATTTTTTTAGTAATAACTTTAATATTTTAGATTGCTAATTCTTTTTTTTTCTAGCAGTTATGTATAATATGTTAAAAATTACTATATTTCAAAGGATGCTGCCCAATTTAAGCATATCTTAAAAGAATGAATTTATATGGCAAGTATCATACTTTAATCCCCAATTTTTGTTAATAAATCATAATTTAGCACTTCATGTTCAAATACAGAAGACTGGTCCCAGCACTAAATTTAGGCTTGAGCTTGACATCCCCAAATTTTACTGAATGACTGAGCTAATTATAGTTAGTTTTAAAACTGATTTTATCAAGCATGAGTAGGAGGATTCTTTCTAACGTACTTTGAATCTCTTTATATTCATAAGAACTTCCAGAGGCATAATTAAATTTAGAAGTTCTGCTCCTTCACTACGTGAATTTCTCCAAACTTTCTTCCTCTGGAACCAGACACTGCACACTTGCCTATCTTGCAAGTAAGATGTTACTTGCTATAGACCCAGTTGCAGCCATTACTTTGTCTTACCTAAGGGTCTTTTCAACTATAAAAGGAATAAAGAAAAGTAATATGTATTAAATATGCACCAGACAATCTCTCACATATTACCTCATCCTTAAAACTCTCCTGAAAAGTAAGGATTATTAGCACTTTTATCAGAGGAGGAAAATGAGGCGTTAAGATTTTGAAGTAGCCTCTCTAAAGACACTCAGACAGCAGCAGAATTTGTCTGACTCCCCAAGCTGTTTGGATGCACAACTCCAAGATGGGTTTGAGTCCCTAACAGTAGTATTTCTGGTCTCTAAACTAGAAATAGAGGGATTATAGTCACACCATGTGTATCTCCATTGTCTGCTGTTTACCTACCAAGTGAGCCTTTCCAAACTGAAATTTCAATCATCTGACTATCTTATTATGACTCAGTGGGGCTTTAAAACTGATAAGTAAAGTGGTTATCACACAGCACCGAAACAAAGAATAGGGTGGGATTCAAATCATTTATCTTGCATATCTTCCCTAGAACTAGTGTTGTTAAAAAAGTGGGGGGGAAAGGAGAAAAAGACACCTTAATTTTTATCTTTCACATATGAATTCTGCTTATAGAATGAGAACACATGTCTGAAAATATATGTCTCAGGGAACATAAGAAATCCTAATTCCACTCATTGTATGCTTGATGAATATTATAAAAGTCATTCTTATTCTTTGATAAATATAAGCTCATACATTAGGACAGACATACGCATTCATACTATGCTAAGAATAAAATTACTTCTAAGCATTATAATCTTGTGGAATTACCATTTTATAGATAGCAGAATTTCCATTATTGTTGGAGAACTGGAACACATGTATCGTAGAATTTAGTTCTTTCCCTCCCGTGTCTCCTTTTTCCCTTCCTCCACATTTCTTTGTTTTGCAAATATATATTAAGTACTTACTATACATAGTAGGCACCTATGTGGTATATATATATATATTAAACACCTACTATGTGTTAGGCCTTGTGCTAGGGCCCTGCTGAGAACAAGAAAGAGACTATGAGAGTACATTTACTATGTCAAAATTTCATGGCAACAATAACAACTAGAATTTGTTTAGTACTTGAAAGATTATAATTAACAAAGTCATTTAATCTTGAAAACCACAGCAGGATGAATTATTATGCTCATTGTACTCATGATAAAACTAAAGTTCAGAGAAGGTTAATGACTTGCCCTAGGTGACACAGCAAGTAAGAGGTGAGTCAGATTAGAATGCTGGTCTGTCTTATTCCAATGTCTGTGCTGAATGATATACCAACCATGACTTCTCTTTCTCTTTTTTCCATAATGTGTTCTGATTGTACTTATTCAGGTAATTTAACAGACATAGGAGTTTAGGCACAAAACATTACATTTGGAAAACCAAGAACCCTTAAAAAAAGATTATATTAGTGCTTTTAATCATAAAAAGCTCAAATTAAATGTCTTAATAGACATAAATAAGTGAAATAAAAATAACAAGTAGAATAAAGTAATTTAATTCAATTAAACAAACATTTATTATCTCCTATGGGGAAAACACCATTGGGAATATAAAGATTAAAAAGGCATGGACCCCCGTGTCCTGGAGCCTGGAGTCTAATTGGAGAGTCAGAGATATATAAACAATTTCAGTAATAAAGCCAATGATTGTAAATGTTGTAATAGAGGTTGAGAAAACATGCTGTGAGATTTGGAGAAATAGAGACATTAGGTCTCCACAGGGATAATTGAGTTATAGTTCTTGAAGGGCATTGGATTTAATAAGGATTTTACAGAAAATAAATATTACTTGAAAAAATGGGGGTAAAGCATTGAGGTATAGGTCTACAGTTTGAGCAAAAGTTGAGTACAGTGGTTTTAAAACTGTTTAAATCCAATGTCACCAACCTATAGCTAGTTAAAGATGGCAGAATGACCAAACATCTTTATTGCATTTCCCAATAATGACCACATTAAAACAATGATGAACATTTAAACACATTAGTAAGCAAGAAATACTAACAAATTCATTGAAGATGGAAAGCATTGGAAGATGAGGTTTGGCGAAGCAGAGAAGGAGAAGCTGAAGCATAGAAAGCTATGTACATAAAGATCTCATCCAATAGACCCACAGAGAAGCTCATGGCTCCAATATCAAGGGTTGGAAGACTAGGGAATTAATAGTAAACATGCCACTTGATCAATCAAACATTCTCTTAACTTTTCCTTTAAGTATGATATTCACAGCAGCCAAACACATACCCATTAGTCAAAAAAAAAAGTGAGGGTTCTCTCTAAATAAAAATTTTAAATTAATTAATTTATTTTTAATTCTTTAATGTCTATATTTATTATTACTTTTACTATCTACTTCCCCTCCCCTCCTTAAATAAATTAAATGTCCCAGAACAAATTTCTCTGTTCTGACAGTAACAGATCTCCTGGTTTAATAATCTAGTATTCATCAAGTCCTGTCCAAATGCAGAAAGAAAGAGGCACAGAAGTGAAAACAGCATAAGAAAGAGCTGGTCTTTGAACATCACTCCCTATTTGACTCCAGAATGCCTACAGCCAAGTGTATCATCCATAGGCAAACTAACAACTCTGTGTGACTTGGGCATGCCACTAAATCTCCCCAAATCTTATTTTTCTTATCTTTAAACTTGGAAGGAGAATAGAGAACCTGCTTATTTAAGGAACTTGGTTAAATTCAGTGTGATAAATATTTATTGAGAATATATCATATAACGTGGTGGACTGGGAGTAGGGGACAAGGATACATAGATTCTGAGTCCCTGAACATTACAAATCTTACATAGTATTTCAATAAAGTGATGTCGTACATATTAAAATACAAACTATAAATAATTAAGGAATAATTCAAATTGAAAATTTTCTTAACAGTCCAGAGGTGATTGTACCTAAACTAGGATCCAAACTCAGTCTTGATGCTCAGTGTAGGATTTAATAGAGAAAGAAGATGACAACATGGTATGAAAAAAATCAGAGACAGAAATAGGCCAAGTGAATTTGGAAATGAGCCTGAATGTAGCAGAGACTTCTGAAGTAAAAAAAAAAAAAAAAAAAAGTCATTTGGTATCAGTTTTAAAAGATAAATTGGGGAAAGTGAGCTCATTATTTATTGACTTCAGATCCAAACACAAATATTTTGCCCAGGGTAATGAGAAGATTGTTTGAAGCAGAGTAGGGTTTCACATGGTGAGGACCCTGTTAATAAGTAGGTTTGAGCAGACTTTGGAGATTAGATGGTCAATCCATGTCAATAATCTAGCACTTTATATTTAAGCAAACTCTCCTATACTATAGTGTCTACCATTTGTATTAATATTAAGAATCATTTTCAGAAGATTAGTAATAGATAGCATGTATCAACTGTGATAATGAACTTGGCCCTCATAACAGTTTTCTCCCCATTCACCGCTGTAACACAGAGACCCTGTGAGGTGCTCCCTGCTAATGTAGGTCCACTGAGTCACAGTCTCACCACGTTCTACCTTGTTAATTCTCTCAAGCTATGCATAGCATCTTGTCTGTCTGCATTTGCAGGACCTTTACTGATAGAGTTTTTCTAGGCTCATTGCTGTTTGATTTGATGCTATGAATTACTTTCTATGTCTCTAACCTGGTTTCACTGAGGGTATTGTAGTGTATTTTAACCTTTGTTCCATGATCAGAAGTTGTAGCCAGCTCCTCATCTACACCAGCACTGGTTTCTACTCTCAACCCAAGTAAAGCCCTAGTTCTTCCCTTTACACAGGAAGGACATTCAGACACCAACTACTTTCTGATTTAATGCTAAGTCTTCCACTAGGTGCTTTATGCACATTATTAGTATTAATCTTCGCAACAGTTGTGTGACATAGAGATCATCACTTCCATTTTCCAGATGAAGAAATCAAGGTTCAGAGAGATGAGTTAACCATCTGCCTAGTCATAAAATGAGTAAGAAATAGGATTCCAAGTGAGGTCTGCCATAATCCAAGCTGGACTCTTTCCAATTTATCACATCGCCTTTACCTTTCAGGTTTTCTTAACCATGCAAGCTCTTCAGATTTTAAAGTTACCGATCATGTCATCTTGTCCTCAGTCACTTCAACTACTTATCTTGAGATATGACTTTCAGTAGATTCCCTATTTAGTTGTCCATGATCCACTATGAATATATATATATGTATATATATGTATATATATATATACATATATATATATACATAGAGAGAGAGAGAGAGAGAGAGAGAGAGACTCTATATATTATTAATTCCCAAAACAATACATATTAACTTTGCTAAAATAGGAATAAAATAATAACATAAAACAAAAAACTATTGTACTTGGTAACACCAGTGTGGCTTATTTAAGGCATAGAATGTCAATTTTGGTCTATGAGTAAAAAAAAGAATATTATAATGCAAGCATCATTCCCTTTCACTTTACCACAGTTGCTGTGCTTTAGGATCAATGTGAAAGAAAGCAAACAAATAACATATATGGTGCTGCACTGCATTAAAGACAAAACGTGCTATAAACAAAGACTGTATTTTAAAGCAAGATGAAGGAGGCAATTTTCTTTAAAAGCTAATAATTTGGTACTAACTACTAAAGGAAGAAGCTGTTCCTTTGTTGCCCCATCTTTATTGCCAATCTGTCTAAAATTGCAAGTACTTAAATAAAATGAAATACAAAGGAGTTCAGAAACATCTTTGGATTTCAAGTCCAAAAGATAGCTCAGAATGTATATAATGATTTTTGTCCTGCAAGGTCACCCTATAATGTTTATTTTTTGTTTTAATTGAAAATAAAGAGCCAGACTATTGAGCAACTTCCACTGGGGTGAAGTCTCTTTGGAAATTTTGCCATAATTTACAGTATACAGCACAGCCTGTTTCAGAAAGTCAAGGCAAGAGACCACCTAAAAGAAAGTAAATTGAATATATATTTCAGAACACTCCTAATATACAAAGGGAAAAAAATTAAAAATGGAAGGAAAAAAAGTCAAACAGTCTAATCAACCAAAGCCTAAAAGCTAGACTTCCTCTTGCTTGTAAAACAAGAACAAGAGTTTTGTGCTGTATTTTGCTTGATAATATTTTATGAGAGAACTGTAAATCAAAATAATCTGATGATATAGTTAAGAGGAAGAAAATAGCATTGCAGTTCATCTTGTTTATTACAGACAACATGAAACAAGGTTTCTCCCTGAAGAAGGCATTTTATGAGGAGCGCGGTTATTTAAAAGTACACTTGATAGTGAAGGCTGGCCATATCAAGCATTGTTTGAAGAAGAGAGCACTGGATTGAAATCTAATTTAAAACCACTGGATTTGGTTTCATATTATTAAAGGTTACAAAATGTGATTTATAAATATTTCATATGATTCATGTCCTTGGGTTAGTGCTAGATTTGTTTATTTTTACTACATTTTTACAATACATTGTATTGTTTCTGAAATTGTTTTTCCCCATAAGTGCTATAAAATAAATTTGCATAATAGTATACGAAATCTTGTCAAAAAAATATATCTTTCCCAAACATTAAATATTGCTCCCCCAAAACTACAGTTTACCAATTAATGCCATGGCGAGTTTTTGTTTTTCATTATTTACCTGTTAGCATTTAACATTCAGCAGAATATTTCTCTTCATTATACAATATAAACTTTCTTCATCTAAACAGATTCAATTTGAATACACTATCAATTGCAGATACAAAGCTGTTAATATAAATTTATTCTGAATGATGACTATTAAAAATGAGTGTTTAGAGTAATAAGTAAGAGCACTTGATTTTTGTATCACCATTTCTTTAATCTAAAGTAAACTTTATTGGAATGCAGTTCACTTGCAATTCATTGGAACCTTAGGACTAAAAGTGAGGAAACTAACTAACTCTTTGAGTGTCTTTGCATAAGTCATTTAACCTCTCTGGGCTTCAGTTTTCTCACTTGTAAGGTATGAAAAACCTTTAATATGTGAACTTTAATGACCCTTGCAGCTCTGATATTCCTGTTAATCTTGGGTAGAAATATTAGCTCAGAACTTCCCTAGATATTGGTAAATAACACAAGGCCTATTCAGTCATTTAAAAAAATACATCTACGATTATTCATTATTACCATTATATTTATATGTCTACCCTCAATTAAGATGTTATCTAAGAAGAAAGAGAAAATGTTTATAAAATCAATCACAAAACAAAAGAGCACATCTATTAATGTATTGATAAAGAGCCAAAAGAAGGTAGAATGCAGAAATATCATTCTGCCAAGGATGATGAAGTGAAAACTATATGGAAGAAGTGTTAGGTAGTTAGTCAGACAGGAGTGACAGGGGAACAAAGGAATAGAGGCCCAGCCTAGAGACCGCCCAAAGAACACCCTATTGATAGTTGGAAAATCTTTTCTGCCTCCCCAGAGACAAAGGCCAGGAGGGCCATAATCTATAGCTTGTTTAATCTGGCCACAGAGGCCTGCAAAGAAGGTACTTCCTTAATCTTCTCACAATCTAATGCTTATTATACTGTCATTATAATACTATGTTTATGCCTGGAAGTTCATAAATCTAATTATAACAGATTGAATTCTGGGTAAGCTCATGAGCAGTAGGCACGGTTTCATATAGCAGCCAGCTGTCAGTCAAGGTAACCTCACATACTGATCATCTAGGACCTCCCATCACGACCCAAATATAAACAGAGCTTGCCACTTCTGCTTTGTTACAGCTCTCCTTGCTGAAAATCTGCTCCTCCCTTGGAGTGTACCATGTCTTATCGCTACACCTCCCAAATTCCACAGGACTGCAGCCTTCCTCAGCAGGGCCTGTCTCCTTCTAACATGTACTTCCAATAAATCTTACTTCTTCTAAATCTTGCTGACCTGTAATTCTTTGCTGCATTGGTGAAGAACCGAAGGGCAACATAGAACACCGCTGTCCTCCCCCATGCCACTGGGGCAATGTCAGATTTCACATCACCCCAGCAGTAACAGAAGTTGCACTTAGTTCTAAGTTTTCAAGAACAAAAAGCTTCAATATGAGGAACCACTTCTAGCAAAGGCAATGGTGGTGGTTAATTTTATGTGTCAACTCTTTGGGGCTAAGCGATGCCCAGATAGCTAGTAAAACATTATTTCTGTGTGTGTCTGTGAGGGTGTTTCAGAGATTAGCATTTGCATCAGTAGACTGAGTAAAGAAGATATGAATAGGCATCATCCAATTCCTTGAGGGCCTTAATAGAACAAAAAGGCAAAGAATGAGAAATTTGCTATCTCTTCTTGAACTGCCCTCAGGCATCAGTGCTCCTGGTTCTCAGGCTTTTTAACTTGGGCCAAGACTGGTTCTCAGTCTCTGGCTTCCCTAGTTCTCAGGCTTTCAGGACTGGACTGGATCTATATACTGCCTGCTTTTTGGGGCCTCCAGCTTGCAGAGAGCAGAAAGTGGGGACCTGTGCCTCCACAATAGCATGAGCCAATTCCTCATAATAAATCTCCTTCTGTATAACTATATATCTATATCTACATATAGTTAGATAGATAGATAGATAGATAGATAGATAGATAGATAGATAGATAGATACAGATATAGATATACCTACATAAATCAATATCTACAATGATATCTACCTATGCTTTTTATCTATCTATATCCTATTGGGTTTGTTTTTCTGAAGAACCCTGACTAATACAGCAATTACATGGGTAATAATGCTACCAAGTAAAATGCTGCTACAGGTTTGGAGAGAGAAGCTAAAGACAGCCATCCCTTTAAGAAGGCCATTCCAGTAATTCAGACAAGAGGTAAGAAGGGTTTGAATTGGGGTGTTGGTAGTAGAAAAACAAAGATTATGACTGATGTAATAGATGTTTGGAAGGAATAAAGTGCATTTTGGTGGAAGACTAGAAAAGATGATTGTGAAAAAGAGGAATCAAGGATTTGTCTTAATTTTAAAATCTATGTGATTCAGAAGCCTGTTGTGGTCTTAACAAACATAAGGGAATTAAGAAGAGAAGTTGAAATGGACAAGGCAAAAAAAAATTGGTTGTATACATTGATACAAGAAAGTTCTGTCAGGATTTACACAAAGAGATGTATAGTAAGCAATTAGAAATGAGAGACAAATACATATGTGGGAAGAAGAAATAGATCATAGTGTTAGGTAGTTAGTTAGGCAGGCATGAGCAACAGGAGCGAAGGTCTGTAACTATAGAAACCTCCATTGAGGATCTTCCTTAAGAACCTCCCAGAAACACCTCCCCTTTAGGGTTATAATTACCCCAAATCCTAGTGAACAAAGGCCATAAAAGCTGCTGGCTTAACCAGCCACAAACACATGCACATGCTAGAAAGTACTACCCTAACCTAACCATAACCTCAGCCTCATTATATCATCCTTATAATATTATGCCTATACCCAGAAGTTCATTAATCTAATTATAACAGACTGAATTCTGGGTAAACACATGTGCAGTAGGCAAAGCGGTATATAGCAGTCAACTGTCAGTCAAGGTAACTTCATATACAGATCATCTAGGACCTTCCATCAAGGCCCAAATATAAACACACCTTCCCATTTGTGCGTGGTTACAGCTCTCTTCACTGAAAACCCGCTCCTCCCTTGGAGCATATTCTTTTATCTTTTACCTTTTCATCTCCCAAATTCAACAGGGTTTTAGCCTTCCTTAGCATAGCCCATCTACTTTTAAAATATACTTTCAATAAACCTTACTTCTTCTAAATCTCACTGACCCATAATTCTTTGTTGTGTTGGCAAGGAAGAACTGAGGACACCTCCCCTCCATGCCGCTGGGGTGACGCCAGATTTCACATCACCCCAGTAGTAACAATAGCTTTGGAATCTACCACAGAGAAATGTTAACCGAGGGCATGGGAATAAATAATATTCATAAGGGATAGGACAGCAAGAGAAAATACTAGAAGCTTAAAGCCATAATTAGGGGGTGTATCTTGGAATGATGTGATGCCTAACACTATTAGACTATATATTCTCCTTCCTGACTGATGGTAGATCAACCACATGTCTATTCTTTTGACAAACTAGTTAGCACAATTTGGTATATAGCAAATTAAATCTGAATATGTATATGATAAAAGGAATTTGATCTTTTCATATCCTCTGCAATGTTCTGAAGTGGAAATATAAAGCCTCAATAACAATGATATGATCAATTAACTTATACCTTTAATATTCATTAAATGAAATCCTGTCTGTGCTTGGCCAGGCCCTTAGGATAACCAGATAAATCATGGTTGTTGTCATCAAGGAGTTTATCTTCTAAGGAAAGGCAGAGAAATCTCTCAGCAGAACTAAAACCAGGATTTTTTTCTAACTCCTTTACTAGATATTTGTCAGTTATAATTTCAGCATGTTCAAGGTGGGGAAAAGGTAAAAACCAGGGGGTCATGTCTTTAGGTATTTTTAATGTAACTAGACATTAATATAATGGAAATGTTCAGTTTAAAAGGGTCAAGAGGATTGGACCATCTTCTGTTGATCTTTGGAGTTAAAATTTGAGGAAAAAGTGGAAGAATACATTTTAGTGGGTCTTTACATTACCCAAATAAACTATATAATTTCAAACACAAACATTAGCCATTCCAAGATAATTCTCAGATTTTCTAAGTGGTATCAATAAAATAGAAAATGTACTCACAAACTGCATATTCCACTGTTATTAGAAACAAAGCAAAAATAGCTTAAAAAGTATTATCTTAGTTGAAAAAGCAAGAAATAATTAAACATTGGAGATTTCAGCAAACGAATGAAGTGAGCATATAAAAACATACCAAGGAAATTAATGTTGATTTCAAAGAATATTAAAATATTAAATCCACCCCAACATCTGGAAGATAAATTCTCTTTATGCATTTTAAATGAAGACATAGGCTATATTTTTGTCTACACAAGAAGGTAAAGAATTTTATGGAGTTTCTCCAGCCCGCAAAGCAAATAAGACAAATCATTTTCTGCAATAATTCTCATTTTGTCAATAAAACAACATAGATATTTTATTCTTTAAAAATAGTCTTATTAAATTCCACACTTGGACTTGAATTCTATAAATACAAAATTTTTAGTTTATATTCAAATCTAGCCCTATTATAAGACTGTGCAATCTTGCCATAAATCTTGCCCCTTTGTCTTCAAGATAAATATTGATTTAAAGATTATAGTAGAGAATTAAACAAAAAATGATTGCTACAAGATGTTCATAAGTTTTATGTTTATCTAAGAGCAACTGTAAAATAAGCTGCTTGTCCCCAATAACCATAGTTACTTAAATTTCCTCCTGTGTTTTGATGCCAATGCGTCAAAAGTTTTGCTAAAGAAGAATGAAAGAAAAGGTAGAATTTGAAGGAAATTAGTGTCTTAATAAAAGTGAACTAAGAGTTCCTGCCCACTATGTAAAGAAACAGCAAAAAGATGGTGTATATGAACCAGGAAGCAGATCCTCACTAGACATCAAATCTTCCTGTACCTTGATCTCAGACTTCCCAGCTCTAGAACTGTGAAAAATGAATTCCTATAGTTTAAAGACACCCAGTCTATGGCATTTTTGTTATAGCAGTGTGTACGGATTAAGAAAGAAAGGGATGCTTTTTCTCTTAGAAATAAACTTAACTTAGTGATGTTATGTTATGATATGCTTTGATGAGAATTAAGCCTGTTTCCCCCATTATCTAAATAGAAATTTCCTAACAATGAAAAGATTTTACATAATATAAATTACCCAGTTACACTGATTCTTTGTGTATGTGGCTGGAGAATGGAGTCATCCACAAAAATACTAGTAATAAACTTTCCTGGGCTCCAATGAAAGATAAATCTCCTTCAGTGTCTACCATCAGTCTTTATTCAATAAACTCTTGGGCAAGAAGTTTAACCCATTTTTTTTTTCTCCCTGTTGCACGGATGTAGAAAGCCAGCATGATTCCAACTACATAGATGCACACAAAGTGCGGAAATATATATTAAACCAGGATTTAAGCCAGCCTGTTGATGACCAGAGGTTTACTCTGGAGTGATAGGAGGACAACTGAGTAGCTTCTTTTATCTTACCATCTTTTCCACCCTTCAGACATCAGAGTTCCTGGTTCATAGGTCTTTGGACTCTGAGAATAACACCAGCAACTCCCTTATTCTCAGGACTTTAGACTTGAACTGAATTATACCACTAGTTATCCTGGTTCTCCCGCTTGCACACCACAGACAATGAGACTCTTAACCTCCATGACTATGTACATGAGCCAATTCCTATAATAAATATCTCTCTCTGTGTATAAAATATATATCCTATTATCTAATTCTGTTGGTTCTTATCGGTTCTGTTTCTCTGGACAACCTTAATACCCTATCTATCAGTCTATCCATCATCCATTTAATTTTGCATTTGAAGAAACCTTAATTCATTCCTTTTTAAAATCTTTCATCTCTAACAATTTTTCTAGTTATTATCTCACCTGTATTCCCTTCCCTTACTAAGCATTCCTGAATTTGACAGTCACATTAATTTCTAGTTTTTAAACTATGACTCTAACTATGCCATTCCCCTATTTCTGTAGTGAGTCTCCATTCAAGGACCTCCACCTGCCACCTTGATCAACCTTCTTGGACTCCTCTTCTTCCATTAATCCCTCTAAGGATGATCTTTTCTCCCATTATCTCATATTAAATCTAATTTGCTGTTCAAAGTTTAGTTCAAATGCCACATTCTTTAACTTTTTTTTTTTTTTAGGAATTCCGGAATTCCAACCTTCTTTCCACCTGTCCTCTCAATTGGAATTATCTTTTTTCTCTCTTCTGATCTGATAGTTACTTAGTTAACTATATTTTATGGCACTAATCATGTTCTACTTTATGTTTTCTACGTAATACCTTTATTTATTTGACTATTTTACTTTTTGTACTCTGCTAAAGTCTTATTAAAGGAACTATAGAATTTTATTCATTTTTGGGTCCCTCACAATGCTTGGTGCAGTATCCTGAACATTGTATAAAAATCCTTTGTAAATAGTTACTACAAGAAAAAATAACCATTATTGATAACATGTCTAAAGATAGAGTAAGAATTTATAATCAGAACAAAATGAGTTATACTGAATATTTATGATGGGAGATAGCATTGCATAAATGGCAGAGCTTGGTGTAGAGATAGAGCTGGGTTTACCACCAGCTTCACTATTATCTGGACCATTGGTTTGGGCAATTGAGAGCACTTATTTAAATGCTCACCAAGTTCTTGGGGAAACTACCTATCACCAAGGTCATTGCAAGTCGAAAATAATATAATTCATGTATATTTAAACATAACTGACATCCTCCTAATTTATAGCTATAGTCTACAAGTACTTTGATAATATGAATACACTATTTTCTGGAAAATATTGTTAAAAGCTCTGCTATCAGTCAATTTTGGTTCCTTGGTAGGTTCTCTGTCTTTTTTCCCTCCCTGGCTACTTTTAAATTCTTTTATTTGATTTTATATTTTGCCATTTCATTGATATATGCCTCGATGTACGTATGTCATGTGCTATTGAGTCAACTCTGACTGCTGGCTATCCTATAAAAGAGTGATGTCCACAGTGTCCTGTTCTCAGTAGCACTGCTCAGCTCTTATTGATTTACACCTATGACTTTTTTTATGGCATCAATTCATCTCATACGTGGTCTTCCTCTTTTCCTGCTGTCTTCAATTTTTTTTAGCATTATTGTATTTTTCCAAAGAGCCCCATCTTCTCATGATGTGCCCAAAATAGGACAGCTTTAGTTTTGTCTTTTTTGCCTCAAGAACTGTTTCAGGCTTAAGACCCGCTTGTTCAGCTTTCTGGTGGTCCAGGGTATTCGTGGAGCTCTCCAACACCGCATTTCAAGTGAATCAACTTTTTTTCCTACCTTCTTCACTGTCTAACTTTCACATCCATACATAATAATTGAGAATACAAGGCTGTGGGTGATCTTAGCCTTGGTCTCTAATAACACATCTTTGCTTTTGGTAATCTTTCCTAATTCTTACATTGCTGCCCTTCCGAGACTCAGCCTTACCTTGACTTTTTTTTTTTTACTGAAATCTCCCTCTGAATTTAGGACAGAACCAAAGTAAGCAAAATCTCTAACAACTTCAATGTTATCATTGTCTATATTAAAATTGTGTTTTTCTTCTGTAGTCATGATTTTTGTCTTCTTGATTTTAAATGCAGTCCTTCTTTGGCACTTTCTTTTTTCAGTTTTATCAGAAGTCGTTTCATATTATTGCTACTTTCTGCCAGTAAGATGGTGTCATCTGCATATCTCAAGTTATTGATACATCTTCCACCAATTTACAGTCCTCCTTCCTCTGAGTCTAGCCCAGTTTTGCAGCATATGTTCTGTGTACAGATTGAACAAATAAGGAGAAAAAATTCACCCTTGTCTGACACCTTCGCCTGTAGGAAACCATGCTGTCTCTCCATATTCTGTCCTGACAGTGGCTTCCCGCCCACAATGCAGGTTACACACCTGGACAATAAAGTGGTTGGGCACGTTCATTTCTTTTTGAGAAATTCAGAGTTTTTCAGGAGCCACACAGTCAAACAATTTACTGTAGTTTATAAAATATAGACTAACCTTCTTCTGAAATTTTTTGGAGCACTCTAGCATCCAGTGAATATTTCCAATTAGATCTGGAGTGCCCCTTCCTTTGAATCCAGCTTGAACATGTCTTGTTCCATGTCAGGTTGTATCACCTTGAGCATCACTGTATTTGTGTGGGACATCAGAGCAATGGTTCTATGGTTACTGCTCTCCTTGGCATCCACTTTCACGGTAATTGGGATGTATGTTGAATGTTTCTGGTCTGTAGGCCATTGTTTTGTTTTCTATATCGTTGATATGTCCTTGTTAGGATTTTGACAGATTTGGTCTCCGTAGTTTGAAATACAGTCATATGCTGCATAACAATTTTTCAGTCAATGATAGACTGTACCACATATATGACAGAAGTCCCATAAGATTATAATGGATTATAAGTAATCCATTATAAGTTTGTTTGAAATGTTGAAAGAAAAAGCTGAGCTCAACAAAGATGTTAAATTTACTGCTTGCTCTAGGTGGTTTAAATAGATGAGGAGGCTTAGTTTGATGTCCACCATCAGTGTCTCCACCTGTGGCTGGGGTCCAATGTGAGAACAAGCTGGGGAGGAGGGAAGCCCAGGATCTCACCCACCCATGCCTGGTCCTGAACACTGATGGACATTCACCCCCACTCATGTGCACAAACTTACTTTCCATTTTTCATTTCTCTTTCTCTCTTCCCTCCCAGCCGTGTTTTTCTTTACTTTCTCCTCTCTTGCTCCTGCATGTGCGCGTGCTCTCGCTCTCTCTCTCTCTCTCTCTCTCTCTCTTTTTCTCTCTCTCTCTCTTTCTCTCTCTCTCTCTCTCAT
>NW_024340698.1:294514-310448 GCF_902729225.1 Pteropus medius | reverse complement strand
AAGAATGACTTCCTAAAATTATAGTACCAGGCACCAGTCTAATGAATACAGTGATTAAAATTCCTAAACACTAAATTATTAATATTTAGAGCACCTAAAGAATTCATTTATATACTATTTTTAAATAGAATATTTACTTTTATCTCTTGTAACAGGTGAGAAAAGCTGCTGCTATACTCTTCCTGCTACCACTCAAATTCTGTTGATGCTTTGATATTAGCACAGTCCTGCACACATCATAATTGAGGCAAAGCAAATAATAATGTACTTGAACTGATGAGAGGTGGTACAATATATATTTGAATACCATGAATTTAGAAGTTAAGTTAGATGGACTTGTATTTGAATCCTGTGTCTGTCTCTTACTATCTATATAACTTCTTACAACATAATTACTCTGTGAATATGAGTTTCTTTAATTGGAGGTGGGGTAATAATAGTATTTACATCATAGATTTCCTGAGGATTAAATAAAATAATTCATGTAAAGCATTTTTCACAGTATCTGACATACAGTTCAATAAAAGTTATATATACTATTTATATCAACCAAAATTTGATGTAATTAAAATTTCATTGTCTACAATATATTAAACCTGAATCACCAGGAACTGTATATACATTATTTTTAATCTGTATTTATTATGTTTATTTCATAGATAAGAAAACTTATGCCCAGGTATTTTAGTTAACTTACCTGAGGACACATAGCTATAAGTGAGGGGATTGAGTATTGAATACAAGTCTGTTTTACCCCAAAGGCCATGCTTTTTCATTCTACATATTGCCTATTAAATTAATATTTGTTGTAATTATGGTTAAGAGCCCAGTGGGGCAAGGGGGAGTGTATTTGAGAATTTATTAACTTGTCCTCCAACGTAAAATAGTATATTCGAGATGTCAAGATTAGACTACCTCCAGGAATGTCATGATAGGTCAAAGCTCCATACTATCATACTCCACCATTGTCAACATAATTATATAATTCTATAGAGTTTGTTCCTTGTAACTCACAAAAAAATCAACAGACCTGTTTTCTACACTTTAACAAAATAGAGCATATTTATTCAATCTGAAATGAAGTGCACTTGTAAGTACATGATCAAAATGTTTTTGAGCTTAAGGCATGTTAATGTGTCACACTAATTAAATTACCATTCTGAAATAAGTTCAACTAAAACACTATAAAGCATAATGGAGAAGAATGAAAGATACTGGTGCTAGAAACAACAGGTGTAGCAGTTAACATATGTTGAAACTGACATAACAGTGGAAAAATATGTAGCTGCTGAAGAATCATGGCAGTCTGAGCCTGCAAAATCCTTTTATTAGCTGCCATAGCGATATCCAGAAGGGTAATTAGGGATTTGAGCAGCACCACACAGGGTAATAGAGGGGGCTAGGATGAACTGCAGCATGGCACAATAGCATGTGACAGTCAGAGGAGGTCTGTGCATTCAGTTTGAAAAATCAATGAAAGGAAAAAATGCTATTAGTGCCTGTGATTGTTGGAGGGCTGACTTCAAGGTAATGGGTAAAGCTGAATCAAGTTGCTGTGAACCAAGAAGAGGCTCACAAAATCTTTATTTCCAAAAATATCATTTCAGGTCTACAGTGATTTGCAGATCTACAGAATTTCAAAGGGATTCTGAATTGCATAGATAGCCAGTTTTTAAATAAGCAGTTTTTTCCTCTTTAGGGCTCCATAGGTACCCTGTTATAGCCTTCTAAACCACATTTTAGTATCAGCCTATGTAGAAGCTATAAAACTAAAGGAAATGTTTACTAATATTCCAGATAAAATAATTAATAAAGTTAATCCAAAAAAAAAATAACAAAGGTATAAGAATGCATTCATTATTGTGCTTTCTCAGAAAGTATTTATTAAATACTTCACTCATGCACAGGTCACTAAGCAATGTGTGAGAGATATGACAAAATCTAATACATAATCTTAATCTGAAGAAACTGAAGAAAAGTAAATTACATTATAGAAGTTAAAATCATAAAACACAAGAATAATAGGTGTCTCGGCAAAAGTGTATATGTAAATGTCTGTGATTGAACAGTTGAAACTAACTTACTTAAATGCTCTAAAGCTCAGTTTTCTCATCTAAACAATTCTCATTATTAAATTGAAGTAGTTATCAAAATTAAATTTTAAAAATGCATATGAAAATCATTCCCTCTTCTGGACAACGGAATAGATATAATTTTGCATCTTGCTCCTGCTATATACAACTAAAAATGCTGGATATTATATATAAAAAAAACATGAGAATACTTTGGAAGATAGAGAGAAAACATCAGACTGGCCAGGGAGCTCAGGACCCAAGGAACAAATGGTGGTGAGTTTTCTAGGTTTCTTTCTTTCTTTCTTTTTTCATTTATCATATATCCTAGACTTGCAAGTAAAGAAGCCAGCAACTTGGAAATGCCAAGAGGCACAGACAAAAGGAGCCAAACAAAATCCTGCTCTCTATAACCAAAGGACCAGAAAAGAGGTAGCTTAGGAAAATAGACAACTTTTATAAAATAACCACTTTACTGCAGCAAACACACCTCCCCATAAAAAAAAGAGACACCTCTACTCCCACCCATGCCACCAAAGTCTGAGTGGGAATCCTAGGCTTCCAACCTGACTAGATTCTAACAAGGTACCCTAATGTGTGCAGGTGAGATCAAGTAGCCAGTTAAGATTTTTGTTCTTGCCAAGTATCGATAAGCTACAGCTCCAGCAGAGTCAGTGAAGAATACATTAAAAACACGGTCTTATATTCCCATTTGGCACTAACAAGTTACCCTGCAACTGCTTGCAAGGGTGTTTTTAGAAGATACCTACTGAAAAGTCAGGACTTTTACCATTACCTAGTGGTAATGAGAATTCCTCCTTTAGTATCGTTAGTGAAGGTCACAAAGAGAGCAGTAATGAGGTATACTATCTCCCAAGCTAGGAAAGCATCAGTAGAGGTCTAGTGACATATTGAAACTCCCACTCTCACCCAAAAAAACATTTCTCCTTCTCAAGTGGTCATGGAGGCATAGTACCCACACCTGGCAATATGAAGACAGTGTCCCATCTCCTGCCAGAGTACTGTCAGAGAAAGCCAATTAAAACAGAGGTTTAAATAAGATTTAGAATATCACAACGTAATACACAAGATACAAATGTTTCGATCAAAAAATTATTCATTATATGAAGAACTAGGAGAATCTCAACTTGAATGAGAAAACATAATCAATAGATATTGGCACCAAGATGATATAAATGTTAGAATTATCTGACAAAGATTTTAAAGAAGCTATAATTTAAAACTTCAACAAAAATTGACACACACTTGACACAACTGAAAAAAAAAGTGTCAACAAAGAAATAGAGGATGTATAGAAGAACCAAACAGAAATTTTAAAACTAAAAAAAACAATAACCAAATAAAAAACTCAATGGATGGGCTCACAGCAGAGAAGAGAGGACAGAGGAAAGAATCAGTGAATATCAATACAGAACAATACAAGTTACTCAATATAAACAACGGAGAGAAAATAGACCAAAAAAGATAAATCAATAGAGCCTCAGAAACTAATATATATTAAAATATACATTTGATAACTTATGTAAAATATATAAAATCCATGTTATCAGACACCTAGAAGAACAGAAAGGCAGGCTGAGTAGTTCCCAAATTTGGCGAGACATAAAAAATCTACAGAATCAAAAAGCTGAGCAAATCCTAAACAGGATAAACCTAAATGAATCCACAACAGAACACATTATAGTTGAACTTCTGAACATGTAAGACAAAGAATCAATTTTTTTAAGCAGCCAGAGAAAAATGATACTGTTAAGTACAGAAGAAAAACAATTTGAATGACAGTGGATTTTCATCAAATATCATGTAACCTGAAAAGATATTGAATAAAATTTTTCAAGTGCTGAGAGAAAAGAATTGTCAACCCAGAATCCTATACCCAGTGAAAATATTCATCAGACACAAATTGCAAACATAAGGAAAATACAAGTGATGTCACTACAGACTGAAAAATATCAAAGATATATAACAAAAGAATATTAAAATATACATTTGACAACTTATGTAAAATGGACTAATTCTACAAAAAGTGAAAACTACCACAACTCATGAAAATAAAATAATTTGAATAGCCTTATAAACATTAAGGATATAAAATTTATAATTTAAAATTAGTCAAAAAAGAGATATCCAGGCCCACATGGTTACAATGGGGAATTCTACTCCCATTTAAAGAAGACTTAATAAAAATAAAATTGAAGTGGAAACATCCCAAATATGCATCAGTTGATAAATAGAAAACGAAATGTGGTATATACATATGTTGGAATTTTAATTCAACCATAAAAAGCAATAAAATACCAATACATGCTATGACATGGATAAACCTTGAAAACATTATGCCAAGTAAGTAAAGCTAGGCAAATATCATGTAATTACTTTTATGTGAAATTTTTAGAATAAGTAAATCCATAGAGATGCATTAACATTTAACTCAGTAGACTGAGTAAAGCAGATGTGTGTAGGCCTCATCTACTCAGTTGAAGGCCTTAAGGAAAAGACTGAGGTTCCCTGAAGAAAAAGAAATTCTGCCTGCATACTGCCTTTGGTCTTGAAACTGTAATATCAACTCCTGCAAGAATTTCCATCCAGCTAGATTGTCCTACATATTTCAGACTTGCAAGTCTTCACAATTATTCTCCTTTCTCTCTTAATAGTCCTACATCCATTACCAAGTAATGTCATTTCTATTTCTTACATGCCTTTGAATCCTGTCATTTGCCTCAATTCTCCCGCCTTGCTCCCTCTACCAAACTGAGTATCGAGTACTTAGTAATTTGCAAGAGACATAGCACTCTGAAGCATAATGCAAAGAGATTTAAAATTGAGTTTGAAGTAGATATCGAAAAGTAAGTCCTCTGACAAACCAATCAGTACTGTAAACATGGTTTTTGGTAAAGGTGGTTGAAATCTGTGGAGCAATGAATATAATCAATGCAATAATACTCCTAAAACTCTTACCTAGATTAACTCAAATTTTTATAATAAAGACCTAACATTAGGAAATGCCTCCGTATTTTCAGGCATAAAAAGATATTGTCTCAGTTTTTACTGTGTTATACAAGAAACCTAGTTAAAAAAAAAAAACAGGAAGCAGAAGAGACAAGAAAAATAAAACACCCCTGAGAGACAAAGAAATAATTAGAACCAGACCTATATATCACACAAATTTTGGAGATATCTGAAAAGGCATTTAAAATAACTATAATTGCTATGCTAAAATTTGTAAAGAAAAAAGTGGACCACATGTAAGATCAGATGGGTAATTTCAAGAGAGAAAATGGAAACAGTAAAAAAAATGTAAAACCTAGAAATTAAAAACTGTAACATTAGATTTAACACAATTTAGGAAAGGATGAGTAAATTTGTAGATAGGTCTATAGAAGTTGCACAAACTAAAACATGAAGAGACTATAGAATAAAGAAAGCAGAACAGATCAAGAGCTATGGAACATTATCAAATGGTCCAACATATGCATATTTGGAATCATACAAGGAGAAAAGAGAAAATGGGGAATAACTAATATTTGACAATATACAAACAGACTCATGCATCTAGAGAAAAAACTGATAGTTGGAAGAGGGAACTGGTGGGAAGATGAGTGAAAAAGATGAAGGGGAATAAGACATACAAACTTCCAGTTATAAAATAAATAATCATGGAGATGTAATGTACAGTATAAGGAATATAGTCAATAATAAAATAACTGTACAGTGACAGATGATTACTAGATTTTTCATGATGATCATTTTATAAGATATATAATGTTGAATAACTATGTCGTACCTCTGAAACTCATATAATATTGCATGTCAACTATACTTGAATATAAAAAAATTTGAGAAAAAGAAATGTTTTAAAAAATATTGTGCAAGAATTATATAAAGTTAAAGACATGAAGAAAAGCACAGATCTACGAAGCTTATAAAACACCAGAGTAAATACACATTCACACACATACACTCACAAATCTAAGCATTTCACTTTCAAATTGCTGAAAAAAAAGACAAAAGCAAAATATTAAAGGCAGTTAGATAAAACAGAAATGCTATATCAAGAATAACAAGGAATTACAGCATAGTACTCTGCAGAAACTAAGCAAATTAGAAAAAATGGATGAATTTTTATAACGCAGAAAGAAAAATGCTGTTAACTCCAAATTTCATACCAAGTAAAAATACTTTAGAAAAAAAATAAAGATTTCTCAGACAAAAACTGTGAGAATATATTTTGTATGTTTGTTACTTTTATTTAGCTACCACTCGTATTATTTATTCATCTTTATAACACTTTGTTTCAGAAAGAATTTAAAAAGATTTATAAGGAGACATTAATATACAAGAAATTAGAAAAAATTAGAAGTGATGTAAAAGAAGATTTAAAAAGAAAAATACATCAAAGATATACACAAAGAACAGGGATAAAGTTCAAAATGAACATCATAGTGTGAACTTGTGATCTTGGGGGAATTTATTAATAGCAAATTTACTCTATAATAAATATTGAAGGGAATTCTTCAGGTAGGAGAAACATGAAACCAGACAGAAACTTGGAACTACACAATGAAATAAAAAGAAGACTAGAAATGGAATACTGAAAGTAAAACAAGACTGTATATTTTTTTCTATTTTAATTGCTCTAAGAAGTAACTGACAGTCTAAAGTAAAGAGATAGCAGCAAAATGATGTACATATGTAAAAATAACATGTCTGAAAACATGAACACAGAGGATGAAAAATGAAAATTAAGAATACACAATGTAATAGATTCTTCCATTACATGTGAAGCAGTATAATATTATATGAAGATTAACACTGATTTTTAAATGATACATATTTCAAACTCTGGGTGAACCGCTAAATTTTTAAAAGATATAAATAAGGAATTAAACTTATATAATAAGATGTCTTAGTAACTAAAGGAAAAAAAGATAGTATAGGTGCAAAACAGCCGGCAAGATGATAAATTCTAATCCAATCACAATAATAATCACATTAAAACATGAATGGTTTAAACTCACCAATTAAAAGACAGGTGTAAGACTGAATGAAAAATTAAGGTTCAAATCAAACTGCCCATATATGCAACCTACTTTAAATATAAAGACATAGGTTAAAAAAAACGGATGGGAAAAGATATACAAACAACACTAACCAAAAGAAAGCTAGAATAGCTGTATCAATATCAGAAAAATTAGGCCTTAAAGGATAATATTAGAGAAAATAAATACATTACATAGTGATACAGAGGTCAATTCTCCAAGAATTCTTCAACAATCCTGAATGTGTATTCACCTAATAGGACTTCAATATACACAAAACGAACCTGATATAAAGGAAAAAAGTAACATACATATCCAAAATTACAGTTGAAAACTTCCACATCCTACTCACATTCATTGATAGAGTAGGTAGAAAGAAAATCAGTAAGGACAGAGATAATCTGAATATGATCAACCAAATTGGCTAACGGGTATTAATAGAACATTCCATCTAAGGACAATAGAATGCACAGGTTTCTCAAATGCTTATCAAATTTAGAAGTTACACAATATCCTGGACTATAAAACAAATCTTAATAGATTTAAAAGAATAGAGATGAAATAAAATGTGCTCTCAGACCTTAATAAAATTAAACTGGAAATCATAACAAAAAAAGATACCTGGAAACTTTTTAAATTGATAGGAATTTATTTAAAAAACAACAACAACAACAACTAAATTTATATTCTTTAATGAGGATGTCTTAATGGCAATATAAAATAAATGAACTAAAGGAAAATGAAAATACAACACATGAAAATTTGCTGATGCAGTTAATGTGGTACTTAAAGAAAAAGCTTAGATCATTCAATGCTTAAATGAGAAAAGAAAATATAAAAAAATCAGTGACCTGAGCTGCTAATTTATGAAACTAAAGGAAGAAAAGCAAATTAAATTTTTTAAAAAGTAGAAGGAAGGAAATAATAGATGATGGGAGCAAGTATCAATAAAATTGAAATACAAAACAATAGAAAAATCAAAGCAAGTAAAAGCGAAAACTGGTTCTTTGGGGAAAAAAAAGAAATAAAAATTGATACCTTTAGCTAGATTGACAAACAAAAATACTAGGAAAAGACACAAATAATCAATAGTAGGGATGAAAGAGGAAACATTACTATAGATACCACAGATATTAAAAAGATAATAAGGAAATACTAGGAATAATTATAAGGCCATACATTTGACAAATTAGATGACAGCCCAATTATTTGAAAGACACAAACTAGCAAAATTCATTGGGTAGAAAATAGGTAACCCAAATAGTTCTACATTTACTTTGTAAATTAATAATTAAAAACCTTTCAACAAAGAAAATCTCAAGCACACATAATTAACAAATTCTACCAAACATTTAAAGAAGACATACAACTAGTTCTACACAATCTCCTTCAGAAAATAGGAGGGAAAACTTCCACTCATTTTATGAGACCAGAATTCCACTAATAAATTCAAACAAAGACATTTCAAGAAAAAAGAACTACAGAATAATATTTCTTGTGGCAATAGTTGCAAAAATCTTCCACAAAATATATATAATCAAATTCAGCAATATAGAAAAAAGATGATATATCATGACCAATTGTGACTTATCTCAGGAATACAAATTTTGTTCATTATTGGAAAATACATCCAAAATAATTAGTCATATTAATAAACCAAAGAAGAAAAGCCATATGATTATAATGATTATCAAAGTAAAAAATCCCAGCAAATTAGGAGTAGAAAGGAACTTCTTCAACCTGATAAAGGGTGTCTACAAAATACTAGTATAAATATCTCTTAATGGTGAAAGACTGAATGCTTCTCCCTAAATTAATGAACAATACAAGGATGTTCTTTTTTACCACTCTTATTCGAGAATATACTAGAAGTCTTAGTGCAATATGACAAAAGAGAAAAAAAAATGAAAGGAATACATTTTAGAAAGGAAGAAATAAAACAGTCCTTTGCAGATGACATCCTTATATAAATAGAAAGTCTTAAAGAATCAATGAAAACACTGCTGGAAGTAGTAACTTTTTCAAGGACACATAATACAAAATCAATATACAAAAATCAGATGTGTTTCTATTTACCAGCAATGAACAACTGAAATTCAATATTAAAAAACAAACAAAAACACCATGACAATAGCACCAAAAAGTTACTCAGATTTGCACTGTACAAAACATGGGCAGACTGTATGCTGAAAACTATAGAATATTGATGAAAACTATCAAAGATGTCAATTCTCTCCAATCAGATCTATATGTACTGCAACCCCAGTCAAAATCTCAGTAGGCTTTTAAAAATAGGTATCAACAAGACGACTGTAAAATTTATATAGAAAAGCAAAGAAATTAGAAAAGCCAAACTATTTTTAAAAAGAACAAAGTTGGAGGACTTACAATACTTGAATTCAGGACTCACTATGAAGCTACAGAAATTAAGACTGTGGGTTTGGTGAAAGAACAGACTTACAAATTAATGGAATACGATAAGGAACCAAGAAATTGACCCACAAAATCATAGTGAAAAAAATTTACAGCCTCCTTGCCTTCTATATAGAAATGTGATTCAAGTATCTCTAATACTAGAATCAAGACTCTCTAAAATGGTGATTCACTACCTATTTGAGGATACACATTTTTTTGAGAACAGGAACTTTCTTGCTCATTGCTATTCTCCTCCATTCTAAGGATAGAATTAATTTAGTATATTCCAGTTCTGCCAGCTATAATGCTATGACTTCAGAAGGGAGACTTCCTTTGTTTATTTTTTATTTTTAAATTTTATATTAGTTTCAGATATACAGTAGATTGGTTAGACATTTATATAGTTTATTAAGTGACCCCCCAATTACTCTAAAATATATCTGGCTCTACGCACAGCCATTACAATAATATTGACTATACTGTACTCTACTGTCTCCATGACTGTTTTTTAACTACTCATTTGTACTTCATCCCTTCACCTTTTTTACCCCCAAACCCCCTCTCCTCTGGCAATCACCAGTTTGTTCTCTGTATCTCTCAGTCTGTTTTCGTTTAGTTTGTTCATTTATTTTGCTCAGAAGGGAGACTTCTAACTCTCTGTTTCCTCTCAGGTAAAATGAAGAAAATACTACATGCCCATTAAGATTGTTCTTTAGATTAAATGATATCATGCACATAATGTAATCGGCTGAATGAATGGTATATCAGTAACTCCCTTAAATGTTAGCTGGTGGCTTTAGGTTGGGTACCCTAGAGGTAAACTCTATAATAGCCATTCTCGTGCAAGTGAGTATTGAGGAAGTATTCTCAAGGAGAGGGGGAAAGAGGACTAAGAGAAATAGGATAGGGCTGAGGAAGTTGCTAAACAAAATGTGGTCTCACATTTAGAGTAGATATAGCATGATCCCAAGGTGAGCTCAGAAACAAATTGCATCACAGAAATAACTCCACCTTCAGGAAAAAGAGTGAGGTTCTCGTAGGCAATGAGTACACTCTTAGCTATGGATTACCTAGGAGTGTAAGTTTAAGGTGGCTTATGTATAGCAGACAGGAATTCACTGGAAAAAAAAGTTCAGCTGTGAGCAGCAAGCACTCATAGAAGCTGAAGAAAAGAATGCACCTGCCATTTCCAGTCAAGATGACAGAGTAGGTAAACACTGTGCTTGCCTCTTCTCACAACCACATCAAAACTACACTACAGAACAAAGGTCATTGAGAATCACCTGAAGTCTAGCTGAACAGAAGCCCTACAACTAAGGACATACAGAAGAAGCCAGTTTAGTATAAATATATCTTAATGATGAAGTCACTTTGAGACTGGTAGGATGGGTGGAGATGTAGAATGGGCTGGTCCTACACCCACGTGGTGGGTAAAGATTGGGAGGGATATCTCAGCTATGGAGTTCCTTCCTGAGGAGTGAGGGGTCCCAACCCCACACCAGGCTCCCCAGCCCAGGATTCCAGTGCCAGGAAGAGAAGTTCCCACAAATTCTGACTATGAAAACCAGTGGAGATTGTGACTGAGTGAGATGAAGGGTGGCTGGAATTCCTCTTATAGGGCCCACTCACGGAATGCTTGCTGAAGGACTCGCTCTGAGCTCCAACACTGGGGCAGCAGCTCCAATGGAGCCAGAGACATATGAGGAGGAACTGAATTGCCTGGCTTCAGGGTCAGGGCCAGAGGGGCAGGTTTCTCCCCGACAGAAGTGCTGGCAGAAGTTGTCCCTTTGTTGAGCCCCTCCCCCTAGTGTGCCGAGGTAGGAGGCTGCCATATCTGAGTCTCCATCAACCTGGCTAACACCAGTCACCCTGACCTGGTGATTGCCTGAGAGCCCACCTAACCTGACTTGAGCACCTACCGAAGCCTCTTCCATTGGCTTTTCCATACAAATAGCCTGTCTGCATTTATGCTACAGTCTTTCCTAAAATCTCTCAAAGATTCAAAAACCCAAACAAGTAGCATCTGGCCTTGACATGCCCTGTACCTATTGCTGAGCAGCCGCAAGCCCAACACTAGCAGCAGCTGGCATCAGTTCATGGCTTGGCCTCTCTAGGCACCTCTAACCCAGTACAGGTGATGGCCATCTGCAGATTTCTTAGTGACTCATGCCAGGTGGCCCTGGGAAGGACACAGGCTGCCACTGAACTTGGCCTGTAGTGAAGCCCCTACCAGGAGCACCCTAGGTCAACCTGTCTGGTGGCTGGCTTAACACTGAGTTGGAGCACCACTTGGACTGATGCAAGGACAAAACATCCATAGGGCACACTGGGAAGGCACCAGAGTCTTGCTAAAGTATATCCTGTTCCATAGAGCCAGCCCTTCACTGGCCAGTTCTTACAACCAATCAGCCTATGGGTCAAGCTCTCCCACTGATGCATAAACAGCAACCAAGGCTCCACTACAACAGGAGGGCACATATAACCCAGACAAGGGATAGAGCTGGAGTACCCAGCTCAGGTGACTAGGGAGACTGTGCCACTAGCCCCACAGCAAACCTACTGTATAAGGCCACTCTCCTAAAACTGGAAGACATAGCAGCCCTACTTAATACATAGAAATAAGCACAGAGAGGCAGCCAATTGGGAAGACAAAGAAACATGTCCCAAATGAAAGAACAGAACAAAACTCCAGATAAGTAATGAAACACAAGCAATCAACCAGATGCAGAACTCAAAAGAGTGGATATAAGGATACTCAATAAACTGAGGAGAAGAATAGGTGAATTCAGTGAGAAATTTAACAGAGATAGAAAACAAGAATGGAAATTGAAAACATAAAAAGGGACCAGTCAGAAATGAAGAATATAATAAAAAATGAAGAATATGTAGAAGGGAGTCAACAGTAGTTTAGATGAAGCAGAGGATTGAATCAGTAGTTTAGAAGATAAGGTAGTAGAAAACACCCGATCAGAACAGCAACAATAATAAAAAATCTAAAAAAATGAGGATAGTTTAAGGGACCCCTAGGACAATATCAAACATACCAATATTTGCATCATAGGGATTCTAGAAGGGCAAGAGAGAGAACAAAGGTTTGAGAACCTTTTTGAAGAAATAATGACTGAAAATTCCCTAACCCAGTGAAGGAAGTAGGCATACAAGCCCAGGAAGTGCAGAGTCTCAAACAAAATGATCCCAAAGAGACCCACACCAAAACATATCATAATTAAAAATGTCAAAAGTTAAAAACAAAGAAAGAATCTTAAAAGCAACAAGAGTAAAGCAGTTAGTTACCTAAAAGGGAGACTGTCAGCTGATTTATCAGCAGAAACTTTGCAGGACAGAAGAGATTGACAGGAAATATTGAAAGTGATGAAAAGACAGGACTGTAACCAAGATTACTCTGCCCAGCAAAGCTATCATTTAGAATTGAAGAACAGATAAAGAGTTTTCCAGACAAGAAAAAGCTAAAGGAGTTCATTGCTTCCAAGCCAGTATTATAAGAAATGTTGGAGAGACTTCATTAAAAAGAAAAAAAAAGAAAAAAAGAAAAAATATATAAATAGTAAAATGGCAATAACTACATATCTATCAACAATTACTTTGAATGTAAATAGATTAGATTCTCCATTCAAAAGATAGGGTGACTGAATAAGAAAACAAGACCGTTAAATATGATGCCTACAAGAGACTCACTTCAGAGCAAAAGACACACACAGATTAAAAGTAAAGGGATGAAAAAATATACTTCATGCAAATGGAAACAAACAAAACAAACAAAAAACTGAGGTAGCAATACTCATATCATACCAGACAAAATAGACTTTAAAAAAAAGGCAATAACAAGAGACAAAGAAGGACCCAGTAATCCCACTTCTGGATATTTATCCAAAACAATCCAAAGCATTACTTCAAAGAAACACATAAATCCATGTGTTTATTGAAGCATTATTTACAATAGCCAAGATATGGATGCAACCTGGGTGCCTATTATTGAATGAATGGATAAAGAAGAGGTGGTACATATACACAATGGAATATTACTCAGCCATAAAAAAAGAATGAAATCTTGCCATCTGCAACAACATGGATGGACCTAGAGGGTATTTTGCTAATTGGAGCAAAAGAGAGAAAGGCAAATACCACATGATTGCACTTATATGTACAATCTAAAGAACAAAATAAATGAACAAACAAAACAGAAAAAAAGTCATAGATGCAGAGAACATTTTGATGGTTGTCAGATGAGAGGGGGTTGGAGGGATGAGCGAAAAAGAGGGAAGGGATTAAGAAGTACAGATTGTTAGTTATAAAATAGTCACGGCGATGTAAAGCACAGCATAGGGAATATAGTCAATAATATTGTAATAAGTATGTATGGTGTCAGATGGGTACCAAATTTATCAGGGTGATCAATTTGTAAGTTATATAAATGTCTAATCGGCATGGTGTACACTCGAAACTAATACAATATTGTTTGACAACTATATTTGAAAAATTAAAAATTATTAAAAAAAGAAAGAATGCACCTGCCAGTGAGTGGGAATCTGGGCAGGGCAATGGCAGAATTCTATAAATTTTATAGTGATCATCTGATTTTTCTCCCAAGATATTAAATGTAAACTAAGGCTTTAAAAATAATATAATAGAATTATGCCAGATAATAAGATTTCTCTCCTCCAATTTTAACAAAAAGACCACATTAGCAGCAATGAAGAAGCACAATATTATTTCAAACACAGTGGCAAATGACAGAGACAGACAAGATTTAAGGATTTGACCTAGCTTCTAACACTCCCTGTCTACCTTCCATACTCTCAGATTTCAAAGCACTATTATGAAAAATAAAAGTGGAACTACTCTTGAAGGAAAAAAAAAATGGCTCAGTAATGCCTTCCACTTTGGAGAAAATTCAACTGCACAGGTATTTTACCAGAAGCAAAAAAGAAAACGACAAGGTTTATTATTTTTCCCCAGCTAGGAGGAAACCTAGAGAGAGAAGTTTGAATGATCATAAACACCAGTAGTTTGCTCACCTGCAATAAATAAGGGTTAAGTAAATGAAATGAAAAACAAACAAACAAAAAAGAACTTCTAAAGAACCAGGAAGTGTAGGGGGAAAAAGTACCTAGTAAAGGCTGGGTGTAGTCCTGTTCCTTCTGTCACTCACTACAGAATAATAAAATGGCATCCAAACTCACACGTTTTGCCAGTGTTTAACTTTCACTATCAGGAAGATGGATAGGAATGTTGTTAGGGATTTGCGAGTGAATAGTGGGGAGCCAAACATCTGATCATGGCCCTAACTCTCTCAATTCAGAACAATTACCTTAAAATCAAAGGGTAATTATGGAGTCTAGCTCTATCAAAAACTAAGCTATTGCATAGAGTTATTTTTATCTCCTCAACTTTTAATCATTCTTTAATTAACCATAATATATCTTCTACCACCACCGTGCCACTTAAGCTGCTCTTATTAAGGTCAGCAATAATCTCCCAGTCCCCTAAAGCCAGTGAGTGACCCGATCCTATTTTTGACTTTATAACTTGGCCTCTAAGTAGCAGTGGACACGGGTAACACCATCCTCATCCTTCAAGCCTTTCTTCCAGACTTTCCCATGATATCATTCTCTTTTGATGTTCCTCTAGCCTCTCAGGTGCTTCATTTCAGGCTCTTTAAGTGACTTCTCTTCCCTACCCAGAACCTCATATGTGGGGGATTCTCAATACTCTGTCTAAACTTTCTTCTTTTGTCACTCTTCAAATTCTCACTAGGTCATATCAGGTACTTCCAAGGCCTCCATGTGTAGCTGAGATTTCAAGTGTGGGTAACAGGTAGGTTAAGAGGGGAAGGAAATAACATTCTAAGGAGGAACAGTTGTGAAGACAGTAAGACATATTTGAGGAAATAAATTAATCATAATACCTTTAACATTTATTGAATACTTACTATACACCAGGTACTATTATAAATAGTATATATATATTATAATATATGTTATATATAATATAGGTAATATAATATATAATTATTATATATTATATATTATATATATTACATAGATTATAGATTATAGATTATAGATTATTATATATATTACATATTATATATTATACACAGAAAAGTTAGGTAATTTGTCTAAATTATGCTGCTAGTGAATGGGGGAACCAGAATCTTAACCTAGATAGCCAGGCTCCCAAACCTGCATTGTAAATGCTATCCTATGGTTTACTGCAGCTCCAGCCCTGGGAATGAGGGCAGAGTGCTGGGAGGGGAGGCTGGATAGGTCAGCAAGGCCTACAAAGGCCACCTCAAGAATATGGACCTTGTGTCTCTTCCTCTTTTCTCAGTGTCCTCCAGTCCCCCATATATGCTGCTAGCTCCTG